>NC_081172.1:14940000-15182500 GCF_012432095.1 Onychostoma macrolepis | reverse complement strand
ACCCTAATATCCAAGACAAAGCTGGAAGGACAGCCCTTATGCATGCATGCAGCCACAGGGCAGGACATGAGGTGGTCTCACTTCTACTGACCAACGGGGCTGATCCAAGCCTGGAGGACCGTCATGGATCTTCTGCTTTAGTCTACGCTGTCAATGCAGATGATAAAGAAACCCTAAAAGTTCTCCTTGATGCCTGCAAAGCCAAAGGCAAGGAGGTCATCATCATTACCACTGACAAATCGCCATCTGGAACCAAAACAACCAAGCAGTACCTGAATGTCCCTCCTTCTCCAGAGTTGGATGAGAGGACCTCTCCAGCACCGTGTGCCTCACCATCAGAGATAGATCTTCACGCATCGCCATCTCCCAGCAAAGAGGAGGAGAAAGACACTGTATTCAATTTTCAAACAAAATTTAAGTCAGCCTCAAACACAGCAGCCAAACTTCCCAATGGACTTACTTCCCCTAGTAAGAAGCCAGTGAACCCTAAGAGGGCTCGTCTACCCCAGTTGAAGCGTCTACAGTCAGAGCCTTGGGGTCTGATTGCCCCCTCCATCTTGGCGGCGGCAAATGAAGAAAGCAAGAGAGCCAACTCGGATGAAGATGTTGTTGCAGGTGTCAATGGACTGAGTCTGTCCAAAAGAGGCACTTTGTCCCGGCATAACAGCGTGGACGGAAAAGATATCTTGTTTCCGATGGTGGGAGATCAGCCCACAAAAATCTCGCCAACTTCATCCCTTCCGACATCTTCCAAAGCCTCCTATGAGAGATCGCTGGCACAGCACCAGCCCCTCACACGACGTAGTACTGTCCCCACAGAGCAGGAGGGCTCTGGAGGAAACCTGGGGCCAGTTAGCCTCAGAGACACAGTGCACCGGAGGAGACTGGGGAACGAACACTACGACTCAGACTCCCAGCTGTACTCAGATTCCAGCATGCTAGACTCTCCTAAGGCACCTCTGGAGAGGAGGAAGCTCAATACGTCCCCTCTTGCTATGCTAACAGGCTCACGAGAGTCCTTGGACAGCAATCCCAGTACCTCTTCACCTAGCACAGCCAGATGCAGAGCACCTGGCCTACTGGAGCGGCGTGGCTCTGGAACGCTATTGCTGGACTATATATCCCACACTCGCCCAGGTCACCTTCCCCCATTAAACGTCAACCCTAACCCTCCAATTCCAGATATAGGGGCAAGCAGCAAACCCTCATCCCCACTTGCAGCAGGTATCAGACCAATAGCTCCCGTAGCACCAAACTCACCAAAGAGAGGCAACCTCAGGACGAAGAAGAAGCTTGTGAGAAGGCACTCTATGCAAGTGGAACAGATGAAGCAGCTTTCAAACTTTGAAGAGCTCAATCATCAATCATGAAACTCAGTTTATGTAGATGTAGCAACTGTAACATCATAAATATACATCTGAGATTTTGGATAATGTTGACGCTTAGGCAGGTGGTACCTGTAATATAATTTTAGGTAGTTAGCATTGAATGTAGCCATTTAGGGCAAAGGGATATTGTATCAAGATGTTAATCTACTTGCTAGTTTCAAATAGCAAAAAGAGAATTTTTGAAAACTGAATACTAAACTCTCTCTAAGGAAAAAAAAAAATCTAATGTCACAGATGCATAAATAGCTTATTGTCTGTAAAAGGTATTTAAAGATGCAACCTAGCTGTTAAAGGTTAGTTTATATTTAATATATTATGTAACGTTATAGTGGAAGCTTACACAGTCACTTCCTACCATCCACAGAACTCATTTTCAAAATAAATGTTGGTGGAAATGGGATTTACAACAGTCACAAAAATACAACAAAGAAGTGTGCAATTTTCCATTCCGCAACAAAGGTAGTGTTTGTCCTCTTAAAGAGTAGGTGAGAGAGTGTGCTATTATTCTTTTGCGTATGAAGATTGAATTTGACAGCTTGACTAGCTAGTTCTAAGCACGGCTCTTCTGCTGCAAACACAAACAGAGACAGAAATATCTGTATATCTTCAAAGTCTAGACATCTCTCCGTGAGATTCATTAAGGCAGACAGGAGAGTGAATGCAAAACCAGACTGTCAAAATGGAGCAGAGAGGTCACCAGATCATACCCATTAAAAGAGAGCATTCCATTGGCTCCTGATTATAAAGCTGGAAGTCCTGCAAGAAAAGCAAATCCGGTTGAGAGCTGTAGCAAGAAAGAGGAGATGCAAGAGAATTTTTTTCTCTTATCACTATACATACAATATGTTAGCTTTTTTTTGTTGATGTTAATAATGCCTCTGTGCAGATGTATCATTACATGCATATCTTATCTAGATTCTGTAAGAAATACTGACCATCTGTGTCTAATTATAGGGGAATATGTCTCTTGTAATTGATTACATCCTACATCAGTTGCAATAATACATGCAACATTGCAAGTTTAATTATTACTTACTCCTTAAAGCAAAGATGATTCATATAGTCATAGAGCCCTTAGTTAACCTTGCTAGGTTGGCAGTCTTTACATATATAAAGTGTCAGTTCATTCCATGATGAGTTCAAGAGATTGAATGTTTGTAGCTAATTAGTGTATAGTGCCTTTGAGGGAGAGTAAAAGGTGTTCTGCATCACAGATTACTTTTAATAAAATATCATTAAGCAGCATTTGAATCACAATATTAGAATCAGTATGCTGCAAGTAAGAAATCACATGACATGAAGTATAATGATGACAACAAAAATGGCTAAGTAATACTTTGATCACAGCCTATCATAATATATTTAGATACAGTCTGTAGCGGAACATGCCTTGTGATAAACCAATGACTATTGTACAGACAAATGTGAACGTAGGTATATCCATTTGTCAGCCAATGTTATGTGGTGAACTAATGTGCCCATGTTACTGTTTGTGCAAATGCAAAGTGCTTCAGATTCATTGCTGCTATGATGTTTAAGAGTCACTTGACTGCATAAGGCTGTCAAATAATAAATGTTCTGTAGTACTAGAGTTAGCTGGCTAACTCCTCACTCATTTTCCCTGAATTGAGAAATTAAACATAAGCAATCAACAGATGCATTTATACTTTTGGTCTGTGATTATTAAATACGCATATGACATAAACATATGGGTCAATAATAATAATTATATTAATAATAATAACAATTTATAATTCATAACTGCTGGCACTCAATAGTAAAAAAATTAAATATAAAAAGAGTTCAATTTAAATTATTAATGAGCCCCAAATGAGACCATGTGAAAAGGTTTTATCACAACTGTCTTATATTAAAACTGTGAGGCATACTATTGGTTGCGCTCATGTTTACATTGTTTGATGCATAGTATTTTTGTATGTAGTTTCTTGTATATTTTGAATAAATGTCTGTAACAATCTGTACAATCTTACTGGTCTTTCTAATCTCAAAGTCTGACATTTCAAATGACTGTGTTGAGCAGGACAGACCCATCGTTGCAGCATTCAGATCCCTAGTCTCCGGTCTGTGTCATTCTTCTGCCCCTAAAGGACCTACTGGTTTAGATTAGAAGTCTATGTGGTCATAAAAAGTAAAAAAAATAAATAAATAAATTGTAGGTTAAATTGATTGTATATTTCAGGGGTGTGTAACAATGCAGACATCTCGTGAGATGAGACCCTTACCTGTACTAGTTTCTTTTTCCAGATCTAATCCACTGTAGAGTGTAAAGTCGTTGGGAATCTTAATAAAGTACATTAAGGGATTGTAGAAAATCCTCTTCCAAAGGTAGGCCAATAGTTTGGGCTATAAGTATTTGAATGATACTAGGATCCAAACTGCACACGGAAAGCCAGAACAGGTGTTGCAAAAACTAGCTAATAAAATCTGATGTCTTCCTGTCAGCTTGAACCAAGACATGTTCACCGACAGAATTTGTCACTCATTAGCTCATTTATTTTTTGCTTGTTTTTCCACAATTTTCTGTAAACTGTTTACTCTGAGTGTTGTGTGTTAAAATCCCTGGATAACCTATGGTATTAGGTTTAGTTATGAGTTTACTCACTATGTTTACGTTATGAGTAATTGTTGTCTAGCTGCCTCCATGGTTGTTCATAGTGCTCCTAAAGCAGTAATTCAATAAACAGGTTGTTGTAAAATAACTTAATAACTGCTGTTTATACATTTACACTGTGATGTTATGGGTGATAAAATGACTTCACTCAATACAAATAATCTAGCACAGACAACTCACAATACTGGATGTGTAACAACATATACTACAAGTGAACTAAAAATAATCACTGTAGGTGTATGAAAGTTTAGTATGCTACATTGTAATAATTATAAACTAAACTGGAAAACTTTCCGTCATCTTCTCCAAAAAATTTAATAATGAGTTCTTACTGACCCCTGGTGGACATACAGTTTTAGCATCTTTCCTCTAAAAGGATAACAAATGAGATGCATAAAATGCAATGATTAGGCCCTATATGATGATCTAATTGTGACACAGATTTGACATTTGTTCTTTCTATAAAAACTTGCACCTTTGAAACAAAGAATATTGTTGAAATTATTACTTTTGCTAGACTATCAAACTTTGTGCTGTATATTGTCATGGTAAACATATATTAAACTATTTTATCTATCTACAATAGCTATAGTAATTACTATAGTACTTAGTAATCCTCTTTAAACTAAAGCTTTCAGAAATGCAAGATGCAAAACAAATTTAATTATATTATACTAACTAACTAACATTACGTCTTTAACTCCACCAGATGGCACTATACAAAATGTATACAATAATAATAATATTATTTAAATTATTAAAACATTATTTAAACATATTGTTAACTTAAAGTAGTATATAAACCTAAAATAATCGATACAAAAATATTTTATTATCATTATTACAACAAAATATATTCTGATGAAGACTGTTGTCTATTTTAGTGTATTGCTATTTCTGCCCTAAACTGTCATTATAACCACATGACAGAATGTTCTCATCAGTACCACACTGTTCTGTTGTTCATAATTATAAGTACAGATCAGTAATTCAATGCTGGTGAACCAGTTCCAGCTGTGAAAATAATTGGATTTTTTTTTTTTTTTTTGGCTTTGACCTATGCAGAGTGAGTAGGCTACTGTAAGCAGACCAACACTGTAGAGTAAACAGTTCACTGTGAACTACACACGATTCAGACCTCTGAATGATAACAGAGGTCATGTTGACATGTCGGTCAGTGGAGCAATATTTGCATGCTGAATTTTAGAACGACATAGCCTAGACTTGATAACATGACAGACTATGGCATTTCCTACTCAATCTGTTTCCTTGAAGTATTTGAGGAATTTAAATGTAAACTTCCTATTTTCTAAGACTTTGAACAGAATAAACTGTGAAATGGTGACTTATTTGTCACAGAGCCAGAGTACATTGATACTGTCAACGTTGTCTAATTTCAACAAGTATTGAGAGTGTGAATAAATAAGTGTGTGCAATCTTAAATATCTTACTTTTGCATATTTTCTATATGATACATTAACAATTAGGCCTAAGTTACCTATAACACTTGACTTGATCTGAAACTGAACATAAAACGTATGATAGTATTTGTCAACAACACTGTTACGTAGTATAATTTTAAAGGATACAAGCACTCAACCTTCAACGACTCAGACACTCCAGCTTTTGCACCTTGAAGTGACCTGCAGTAGCTCTACGACGCATGCGCACAATCAGACCGCGCACCTCCCATTCTTTCACCCAGTATGGTAACCCAACCCATCTAAAATTAGCGGGGCAGCTCAGCAACCAGACAGCGGAATGTGAAGAGGTTATCTGTCTGTTCTGTGTCATTTAGAAAGTCTGTTTTAGCCTACTTATGTCAAAATCACACATAAAACCACCAATCTTTACATACTGACATTTTATGAAACTAATTCTGAAATTGAAAGTATATTCTTATTTATATATACATATATATATATAAAAAATACATACATGAAAATGGGGACGTTCACCAAAAAAACAAAAAAGAAGAAATCGGAAATATATAACCCCGAACGCCCATGAAGGGTTAACTGAAAATGAAAGGGAACGTGCAAACGATGCGTTATCAAAAGTCACCAGGTGGAACATCGATGTGTTGCTTATTCAAATGTGATTGGCCATTCACCGCATCGATGAGTTTTAGTCCTGACCCCGTGTAATTGTGACGTCGCCTCCGAGACGGAGGCGGAGAAGAGCTACGTTTATTGCTGTGTGCTCCGATTCATTCGACCCTTCCTTCGACCGGAGTGAAGTCGGGCAGCAACCTCTAGTGTTTTCGGCGAGAAAAAAAAACAAAAAAACATGGCAGGTTACTTGAAGGTCCTCAGCTCTCTCACTAGGTCCGCGGCCACTCTATCCAAATCCCCCGCCGTTCTTGCGCCAGCTTCTTGCCAGAGTTTGCAACAGAGGAACTGTGAGTTTTCCATTTCCACAATTGTCTATAAATGTGTCAATACAAAGCCGCGTTAACCGGCGCTTTAACACCGGTTAATGCTTATTTGAGATGATGTGCTTTTAAATTTAAGTTTACTTTCACCCCTGCCACACACCTCATGCTTGTATCGAGAAACGCCGGTAGCGGACTGTCGTGTTTCTTTCAGTTCGGCGGCGTGCATACTTCCATCTCTTCTCGGTTCACAGCAGAACGCTATTTTCTCGGTGACGTTGTACGTGCAGCGGGAATCGCGCGCGGCCGCACAGTCAGAAATCACGCTTCTTTGTTCGCTTATAAGATGTCTTTTAAAAAAAGAGCAACATAAACGATATATTAGCTTCATTTAAACCATTGTATTTAAGATGCCGTTTCTTAAAGGCAAACCCTGTCTTCATAACATCATTGCACGTTTGAACAATTTGACGGCGTCGTCGGAGAGTCGTTTGAGTGTATTTTTGGCGTGTGAATCGACCGGATGGGCTGCACACAAGGACTGCGGAGTGACTTATGAAACCATTCGCGCCGAAAATACTGCTGCAAATTTAATTATAAACATTTAACCGAACAGCTTTGTGATGAAGTAATTCGGTAACCAGTTATGAGTGTTCATGTGGGGTTTTGTCTGTTTTGCTTGTTCTGAGGTATGAAATCGTTTCAAGGTCAGCCGGCCTATTACTATTGACAGTGCAGACCATTGAAATTAACATGTAAATAACCAACGAGCACTTTATCTGTTTTAAACATGACATTTGACTGCTACACCATAGCACATTATTTTCACCCTAGTTTTATGTGCCCTATTTGTTATGGAGGCTGCATTGATTTAAATGTCCTGTTTGATGCAGTAACTGAACTAACGTTTTGACTTACTGATAGATTGTAGCTTATCTTCTGAAACATGACATCTTGGGGTGAAACAAAGGACAACTGAAGGGCAGAAGTTTACGCACAACTGTGAATGAATTAGTGTCCTGTCCTGACAGACATTAGTTGTCCTTCTGTGTTAGGTAATCGGTTGTCATGGAGGATTGTCCAAATGTTGGTGGTTTACTTGGCTTACACCAGCCCTCATGTCCTTCGGGTCACCTTTACACTTTACGATAGAATAGACGATAGAACCAATCTTTTGCACTTGAAGAATACTACATTAAAACTTTTGTATTGCCAAGTTTATTAGAAGGCGTGAGGCTTTGGCACTGAACAGTTCTGTTAATATGCCTCATTCCCTAAGGCGTTTTGGGTGATTATGGGTCTTTCATTGAGCTCCTATTAGAGGTGAAGTGTCAGCCTCAGTTTATGCAATGCATAGCAGTCTTGTATCAAGAAGATGTACATTTCAGATTGGGTTTATTGACATCAGTTCAGGCACGATACCAAGCACACTTGCATGTTCTTTCTCATTAAAGTCACAAGGTTGGATTGACTCTTGCCAAGAGGTTTTATGGGTTGTAACGAGAGCCTAGAAGCCCACAGTACTCATTTATTAACCTCTGTGATATTTTCTGAAGCTTAATGGATCTTATTGATGCCTGAATATATCACTTCTTAAAATGTGATATGCATTTTTCTATGCATTTTTTGCTGTATTGAGTTGTTTTCCACTATTAAGAGAAGCATCTGAACATCTGTTTTTTGTCAACCCAGCTGACTAGCTGGTTTTATTTTTTAGCCCCTTTATGGTACAGCATCTTCATAAAATGTCTAATTTAAGACACCTTTCTCTCTGGGTCACTCTTGAGCTACTTTTGTAGGTCGTCAGTAGGAAAGAGTATAGGAACATTTGCCCAATTGATTTGTGAGGACTCCATGTGAACATACTCACCTCCATGGATTTTTTTTTTTTTTTACTCCTGACCAAGTGTGGAGCACAAGTGTACACTTATGTTTGCAAATGTCCTTGACAACTGAAAATCAAGAGGGTCATGTGGGAGTGATTGCTTGCTATATGATATGCTGACCACATGCTTTGTGTAGAGGCTTAGGTGCATGTGGGTTGACTTGGCCTTTTCCTTTAGTTTTTAAAGTTTAAAAGGAATAGTTTACAAACAGTTTTTGTAAAGATCATTTGTAGAAATATGGACATAAATATAGAACCGTTAATATGATTCAGAAATGTTGCAAGTAATTGTTGAATGGCAAATAAGTCGGAAGTAATTCATGAAAGTTTGAGTTAAAAAAAAAAAAAACACAACAACTTTGGAATTCAAGTCAGTGTTGTTTTATTGTCATTTTTATCCTACATGGGAGGCACAGAAATGAAATACTGTGGAGCCATGGTGCAAAATGCGTAACAAGATATTAAATACTTTTTAACTATATATTTGTACTACCACTAAAACTGTATGCTTGATAACAAATAATTTTAATTTAGGTAAAGAATTATTGCACTAAAAGTAAATAGAAGTTTAGAAGCAACTGTTTGTATTTAAACACATTTAGAAAAGGTTCCTAAAATAGGTAATGTGGCACCAGCTGGATTCTAGTGAAGTGCCAGAGTATCATCCATTGTACAGTAGTGTAGGAGTAAAGTGTGCTATTTTATGCTCAATACATGTGAAGTGTTATTTTATCTCATTCAATTGCCAGTAAGAATAACTCTAGGCCATTGGATTGTAGATCACATGATCTTGTTCATCATTCTTTGCAGAATCTATTTCCCATTGGATGAGATTTCACAGGAATTCAGAGGAAACGTGAGCTATCTGCAGTCCATCATAGCATGTTAGTTCATGCTGCAGCTCAGCATAAATGTATTGTTCATGGAAGAATCATTCGCAGTGCAGATGGCTGCGGTGTTGTTCGAAACAGGGCATTGAAGCATGCTTACATAATCCTGCCCATATACTCCTCCTCCCCCTTTAGCATGCTGTCCCAGCGCTTATGACTAGTGAGAGGATTCTTTTCCCCAGGATTCCCTGTTTATATAATTTTTGTTTACGAACCCAGTCAGGTTTCAAGCGAAAGGCCTTACCCATAATGCACTTTTGGTTGACACAGCTGTGATGAGCAGTAACTCTATCTGAAAGATGGTTTTTCTGGCCCTTCTGTAGCTTAGTGGTGGTGTTTGGGTGGATAATAACTTGGATTTGCTGAAATGAAATGCTGTCATCTTTTAGAAGGTTTTATGAGTAAATGTTGCATAAAACATGTAAAATATTTGACATCTTTATTCTGTTTGACTTTACATGCCATGCTGCAATTGAATTTGATTGAAATGTTCAAAGGGTTTGAACTTTGACTTGATGGACGTGACCTGTGGCTGCTGAAATAGATTGAAGATGTAGTTTATAGAGTGTTACATCAGTGAAGTATGGTAAATGTGTTACTCGCAATGCTTATAAAGGTGATTATGCCATGCTTTATCGACAGCATTTTGTCTTTTTATGAACTCTTTCGCTGTTTTTGACAGCATTGCCGACTCTTTAGATGGAGTGGCTCTCTAGCAGGAGCAGGAACTTGGCAAGTGAAACAAAGTCACTTGATTCCCTCCATGGCTCCCCCTCCTTCCTCTATTTTGTCCCCACTGAAAGAGGAGGAGAGTGAGATGACCTCTACTTGCTTGCTTTAGTGGAAAGCAGTGGCATAAAAAGGTGTTTGAAACACTAACAGAAGACATTTAATTCATGAAATTGCTGCAAATTGGTTCTTTTAGCAGCAAGCAGGAGTGGGCGGTATGAGTCATTTTATATCTTTATCATTTCTTCATGCTTTGGAAACGCCCTAGGTAAGTGGTGTTTTGGACAATAACAGCATAAATCCTTATCATTTTGTAATGACTTTGCATTGATAATGAGCAACATAACCTACAAAAAACTACTGAATTCATGACATAGAAAAACATTAACTAAGAACTATTTGTAAAGCATCTCTAAATGGTGTTCTAATTGGTCTGTTATCTATTAACCTTAATTGACAATCAGCCAGTAAAGCTATAAAAGTGTGCTGACCTAATTATCTTTAAAAATGAAACCTGGGCCGGTTTAATCCAGTAATCAGGCATTACAGCTGCCAAAGGTGGCACAATCTTTTTTGTCAGATCTTTAGATTGCCATTATTTTGCAGTCGAGTAGAAAATCATTATTGCAGTTCTTCAGTGATAATTGCAAGTTACTTCAGATTCATACCAAGAAATGATAAGGGTTTATGCTCATATTGTAAAAAACTAGGGGTGCGCCGATCCGATATTCAATATCGGTATCGCTCCGATACTGGCATTTTCTGCCTGATCGGGGTATCGGTCAGAAGAGACCGATCCAAATCCGATATTGTGCGTATACTATTGTTATTGTTAAGCCTCATAAAAGCCACAAACGCACTATAAAACACCATAAAGTTTTCGTGCACTATTTCAAGTGTTCTGAAGCCATTACATAGTTTAATGTGAGGTACAGATGAATATTTAAGTCAAGTTGACAAACTCTTCTCTCCGCGGCGGCTGTCTGTCATCCTCCATTTAGCGTTCAAACTGCCTGTCGCGGTCAGTTACTAGAGTCACTCAAGACAACAAAACTCTCTGCAAGATTATTACATGTTCCTAATATTATACTTGATCTGTAAATAAAGATAAATGGGTTTGCATAAAAGGACTTTATCTTCATGCGGTTTTCAAAATCTTGTTGGTCTCTGTTCGATCATAACACTGGACTAGAGAGCACTATGATCTTAACGAGCACAGTAACTGAAATTTAAAACTGTTAAAAGAAAAGGCTCAACCAAGTACCGCACAGATTTAATACACTATGCATTAATATCTTTTCACTTTGTGCTTTGAACCTTTCTATGTGGAGCTGCATGCTCTGACTCCGTGTTGCTTCAAGCGCGTCATTCTGCACACGGGATATAGAACTTCGTTAGTCATATCAGTCATATGTTTCTGCCTCATTACTGTGCTATAAATTTAAAAGAAATGTGACTGAAAACCAGTCAGTATCTGGTGTGACCACCATTTGCCTCACGCAGTGCAACACATCTCCTTCGCATAGAGTTGATCAGGTTGTTGATTGTGGCCTGTGGAATGTTGGTCCACTCCTCTTCAATGGCTGTGCGAAGTTGCTGGATATTGGCAGGAACTGGAACACGCTGTCGTATACGCCGATCCAGAGCATCCCAAACATGATCAATGGGTGACATGTCCGGTGAGTATGCTGGCCATGCAAGAACTGGGATGTTTTCAGCTTCCAGGAATTGTGTACAGATCCTTGCAACATGGGGCGTGCATTATCATGCTGCAGCATGAGGTGATGGTCGTGGATGAATGGCACAACAATGGGCCTCAGGATCTCGTCACGGTATCTCTGTGCATTCAAAATCATCAATAAAATGCACCTGTGTTCGTTGTTCATAACCTACGCCTGCCCATACCATAACCCCACCACCACCATGGGCCACTCGATCCACAACGTTGACATCAGCAAAACGCTCACCCACACTACACGCTGTCTTCCATCTGCCCTGTACAGTGAACACCAGGATTCATCCGTGAAGAGAACACCTCTCCAAAGTGCCAGACGCCATCGAATGTGAGCATTTGCACACTCAAGTCGGTTACGACGACGAACTGCAGTCAGGTCGAGACCCCGATGAGGACATCGAGCATGCAGATGAGCTTCCCTGAGATGGTTTCTGACAGTTTGTGCAGAAATTCTTTGGTTATGCAAACCGATTGTTGCAGCAGCTGTCCCGGTGGCTGATCTCAGACGGTCTTGGAGGTGAAGATGCTGGATGTGGAGGTCCTTGGCTGGTGTGGTTACATGTGGTCTGCGGTTGTGAGGCCGGTTGGATGTACTGCCAAATTCTCTGAAATGCGTTTGGAGACGGCTTATGGTAGAGAAATGAGCATTCAACTCACAGGCAACAGCTCTGGTGGACATTCCTGCAGTCAGCATGCCAATTGCACGCTCCCTCAAAACTTGCGACATCTGTGGCATTGTGCTGTGTGATAAAACTGCACATTTTAGAGTGGCCTTTTATTGTGGCCAGCCTAAGGCACACCTGTGCAATAATCATGCTGTCTAATCAGCATCTTGATATGCCACACCTGTGAGGTGGATGGAATATCTCGGCAAAGGAGAAGTGCTCACTAACACAGATTTAGACAGATTTGTGAACAATATTTGAGAGAAATAGGCCTTTTGTGTACATAGAAAAAGTCTTAGATCTTTGAGTTCAGCTCATGAAAAATGGGAGCAAAAACAAGTGTTGCGTTTATAATTTTGTTGAGTGTGTGTGTGTGTATTATTTATTTATTTATTTATTTATATATATATATATATATATATATATATATCTTGTTTTTCATTAATGTATTTTACAATAATACAGAGAGCAATGTATATAATTTTACATTATCATCTTAGATGATAAGAGAGATAAAAAGTGGTATCGAGCCACCCCATCCAAAACCCAAAACTTTGCCTAGGTTGTTTTTGAAGTTTCAAAGGGCACTATATATGTGAAATAACCATGTGCTAATGCCTTTTTTTTTTTTTTTTTTTTTTTCTCAGTATCTTTGTAACTTGAGTTGAGATGGTGTATACTGTTCTACTGTGGAAACTGTGCTGCAAATATAAATATCAAGATATTATAGCTCATAAGATGGTCAACAGCATATTGCATATTTTCATGTTTGCAATACTGTTCAAAAGTTTGGAGTTGTTGTTGTGTTTTTTGTTTTTTAAATAAGTCTCTTATGGTCACAGAGTCTGTTTGTATTTGATACAAACAAACAAACAAACAAACAAAAAAGCAATTACACTAATGTTGTGAAATAAAATTATAAATTAGCTTTACTATTTTAATATATTATAAGTAATGTATTCCTGTGATGGCAAAGCTGAATTTTTAGCAGCCATTACGCCAGTCTTCACTGTCACATGATCCTTCAGAAATCGTTCTAATATGCTGATTTGCTGCTCAAGAAATGTTTGTTTGCTTGTTAAAAACAGTTGTGATGTTTAATATTTTGTGGAAATGGTGATACATTTTTCAGAATTTTATGATGAAAAAGTTAAAAGAACAGCATTTATTTAAAACAAAATGTCAAAGAAAAACCTTTGTCACATTTGATCTATTTAATGCAACCTTGTTGAATAAGTGTTCAAAACTATATTGACATCAAACCTTTGAACAGTAGTGTATGATGTGGTCAGATGATAATCTTAAGAATAGCCTTGCATTACAAAATTGGTTTAGATTATAAAGAGCAATGTAACATACAATGTAATGTCACTGTTTTATGTATGCCTATGATCATGCACAGAGACACTTGATGCATGCAACAACTTAATTAATTAATTTTTTTTAAAATGAAAGACAATATTTGTAGACCCAGATATCATTTTGGCACAGATAGATGGCTGCAGTGGAGTAGAGGAGGTGTTGACTTTTTATTTTTATTTTTTATCTGTCTGTGATTGCTGCATTATACATGTGTATAGTTTACACACAAGCTCTTCCCTCCGGAATAATGATATTTAGCAGCATAAAAGTTTTCAGTGTCAGCATAAAATTGACATTTTATTGGTAATGACATTCATGAATGTTTTTGTGCATCCAGAGCTCAGAACACCTATTAGCGCTACTAACTGCTCCGTAGTGGCTGGTGGTGTGAATGGGGCTTTATGTCTTTATTATCCTCCTCCTTGAGGAATCTCTAATTTCCGGTTGTCTCACAAGTCTCACAGGCTCATCGAAAGATTGTTTTTGTTTTATTTGACAGATGCCGATAAACGTATCAAAGTGGCAAAGCCGGTGGTGGAGATGGACGGAGATGAGATGACCAGGATCATCTGGGAGTTCATCAAAGAAAAGGTGCTTAAACACCAAGCTTGTGACTGAGAGAGAGAATGAGGGGGAGGGAAGCAGTGTCTGTCTAGTCTATTTTTAAAACCGTGACATACACGTGCGCGCACACACATTCACCGAGAGGAACAGAATGCGGGAGGGAAAGATGTAGAGGGCAAAGGAAAGAGAGAAACAGGAGAGTGAGAAGCCTAGACAGGCACAGACAGAATGAAAATTGGGTTAGACAAGAGTAGAAAGACAAAAGGAGATAGAAATTGGAAAGGGAATGTGACAGCATCTCTTGGGAGAATTAAACAGACGAGGAGAGAGTGGAGGAGTGATTGGCGTGTTACGCAGATCTCCTTTTTTAAAAGACATTGTGATAGGCTTACTGGAAGACTGTTTATGCATGAAGATCGGGAGATTACGGCGGCATCACGCAGGGGCAGGGCCAGTGTTGAAGTCATTCTCACTGACTGGCCGTCTGCCTTCTGAGAGAGACGGCAGATGGTGGTGGTGACGTTTCACAAGCTGAGATTATTCTGCCAATTTTGTGGAGAATCAGAATGGGATCATTATTTAAAGCCAGAAAAACAATACCATTAATACAGAGATTATTATAACTATGTTGTTTAGGCTCAATCAGAATTAAAATGATCGCACGTGGCGTAATTTATAGGGGGAGTGTGAAATTTCTGCATCATCAAACTGAATATTAAGATGCGGTAGGAGCAAGTATTTTTGAAAAATTACATCACCCTTTTAGGATAAAATAAAATCACCAAATGACTTTCTTTACTGTATTTAATTTGTGTTTTTTGAGAATGACTTTAACACGAAATTGTTGTGTGCAGCTCATTCTGAACAATGTGGATGTGGAGCTAAAGTACTTTGACTTGGGTCTTCCTTACCGTGACCAGACTGATGACCAAGTCACAATCGACTGTGCTTTAGCTACCCAGAAATACAATGTTGCTGTGAAATGCGCCACCATTACACCTGACGAAGCTAGGGTCGAAGGTATGGCACACCTCAGCAGCACTTTCACTTGGTATTTGCTCTAATGACAGATTGATATATTGGCCATGTTGTACAATTTGCCTATTTTGACATTATCAACATCAGCTGATAACTGATCTAGTTTGTATCAGCTTTTCTTCCAATATATGTATTTTTGTTTTGTTTTGCATGTGTATATAATAATGATACATTGTGTTAATCTTTGTCATCAATTACACATGACAGAGTTCAAGCTGAAGAAAATGTGGAAGAGCCCTAACGGAACAATCAGGAACATTCTGGGTGGCACTGTCTTCCGTGAGCCAATCATCTGCAAGAACATTCCCAGACTTGTTCCTGGCTGGACACAGCCCATCACCATTGGCAGACATGCCTACGGTGACCAGGTCTGCTTCTTTTGGATGATCTGGGTGGTCTTAATTTTTTTTTTTCCCCTGTGTGTTCTTATTCTCACGGAACTGCAATCATCTTGTTGATTTACAGTACAAAGCAACAGACTTTGTTGTGAGCCAACCAGGCAAATTCAAAATGGTCTTCTCTCCAGCCGATGGAAGCAAAGCCAAGGAGTGGGAGGTGTTCGATTTCCCTGGTGGTGGCTGTGGAATGGGAATGTATAATACTGACGAGGTCAGTGCACTGTATGCATATAATATTGTTTTTTTTTGTTTGTTTTTTAAACCGTGAAGGAGCATCAAGGTATCATAAACAATCTGTGAAGAGCAATAACTCTTCTTCTTGTACCCACAGTCATGAAAAAAATGGAAATATGAAATTTTAAAAGTATACTTTCCTACACAAGTTATAAAACAAAAAAGCATAAATCTAAAGTTAAATAAATATATCTACAAAACTGTTCACAATTTTGGGGTCAGTAAAGTTTTTATAATGCTTTGATTCAGCAAGGAATAAATAAATTGATCAGAATGAACAGTGAGGACATGTATAATGTAATGTAAATATTTCTATTTCAAATAAATGCTGTTCTTTTGACATTTCTATTCAGCAAAGAATTGTTTTGAGAAAGAAATGTTTGTTTACCCAAAAAACATTAAGCAGCACAACTGTTTTCGACATTGATAATGGTAAAAAAATGTTTCTTGAGCACCAAATCAGCTTCTTAGAATTTCAGAAGGATCATGTGACACTGAAGACTGGAGTAATGGCTGCTGAAAATGTAGTTTGGGTTTTTACATTGAAATTGAAAAATTTTAAATTGTTACGCAATATTACTTCAACATATCAAATAAATGCAGACTTTAAGTATAAGAGACTTTTTTCCAAAAGTAATAAACTTATCAACCTAAAACTTTTGAACAGTAGTGTGTATGGAATCATTTACAGAAGAATAAAGGTCATATTTATATGGAAGCCCGTTTCTGCCACTGAATAAAAAATACAAAAAGGTAATTGCGAATTTTCATCTCACAATTCTGACTTTTTTTCTCAGACTTGCATGATATAAACTCAACTGCGAGAAATTCTGAGAAATAAAGTCAGAACTGCGAGATATAAACTCAAAATTCAGACTTTTTTTTTTTTTTTTCTTCTTTTTCACGCAATTTTGACTTTATAAAGCCTGGCTCACACTGCGATTTTGGCCACGATTTGGTCGTCTGAGACAAATTTTTAAAATCCTAAAAGATTCCTTTAATCCTAGGCTAAAATCCATAGTCTTTGATCGCTGGTTTGACATGTTCACCGACAGCCGATTAATGGCCATTGCGATCAAATTTCACCTCAGACAAAATTCTGGCAGTGTCAGAAGATTTGGCGCACAGTCCTGCAGTGTGACTACCCCTACAATGAATGTCAAATTGTCTCCGTTTTTCAAGACAAGCTATGAGCAGAATTAATGCTAGAGAATTATTCTGTCAGCCATAAACTCCGGCGCTCCCGTCCTCTGCTCACGGAATTCATCTGATATGTTGCCTTTTCTATATACCGTAAATACTGGTTGTGCCTCTGTTTTCTTGTGGGTGTGTAGAGCTGCATACACTATTGTCCTTAAATACGCCGGTATTGCCACCGTTCATATACTTTTCATGATAGCCAACATTTTGGTCCCCCGTGCAATGCAGTTCACAGTCACTGGACGTGTGTGGGTTGATAATGTAAAACTCTGGACAAGTTTTCTTGCGCACACCCGTAATTAACTCATTCTTGACTGTCGTACAGTCTGACATTAATGACAGCTGAGATCCCATAGTGTGACATGATCATCATGTTCGTACAGTCTGACAAGTACAATCCTAAAAGACTTTTAAAAAAATCGCACAGTGTGAGCCTTGCTTAACTCGTCAAAAACAGTCTCCCCAGTCTCCCAGAATTGTGAGATAAAATTCTATTATATTCTATGATATATTTACCTACTTGCTCAGTTGGAAATAATTTGTGAATTCGAAGTTGATTTAAAAATCCAGTAATCACCAAGTGACTTGTAAAGACAAACATTAATTGGTTAAAAGTGAGGGACCTCTGAATTTTACAGCATCCAGCGGTGTTAAAGTCTTCATAGCACTGAAATGAATCCAAATGTGAACTTAAAACAGCATATATTTTGGGACCATCTTAATTTCCACTGAAAAAAAAAAAAAATTGGCAAATGGATATGAATTTGAAATGTCTCTTTTTTTTTTTTTTTTGGTTAATGAGCTTATACTCTGGTGATCTATCTTGAAGGTGTAAAAATAACACCTTAAATTAGAGACATTTTTAGACTGTCTCGTGTATTCTGAGTTTGTTTAATTAAGGCTTTTTGACTCAAATTCTGTTATGTTCTGCACTTACACCTCCGGATGGATGAAGTCTAGATAATAGATGACCTCCCTCAGCGCGTGTACCTGCAGTGAACCCTGATGTCCTGAGGTCTTTGTTTGTAGTCAGGGGGAATGGTCTGTTTGGCTTTACAACAGATGAGGTGTCTGCCTTCAGGCTGCTCCAGAGGTGGTGCTGCTAGTGGCCTAGTGGCCCCTCAAAAGAGATTGACTGAATAAAGTGTCTGTTCATTGTAGGCCGCAAAATTCATTTTTTACACCATTTCCACTTCACATTTGAAGTGAGTGATTTTTGCTCACCCTTTGGAACCACACAGCCAGCCTTTCCTAGTTGAATTCCCCATTGTGAAAGTGGAACATCTATTTTCCCGCTTGTGTGACATTCTGTCTTTCGTCTCTTTCTAACAGTCCATCACTGGCTTCGCTCATAGCTGCTTCCAGTACGCCATTCAGAAGAAATGGCCTCTCTACATGAGCACTAAGAACACCATCCTGAAGGCTTACGATGGCAGATTCAAGGACATTTTCCAGGATATCTTTGAGAAGTGAGAAGCATTGGATTTATCAGTGTCTTTGGCACGCTTGTTATTTACGCACTTCCACCGTGTGTTTTCTATGAGCGTGTGTTGCTGTGTAATTATGAGATTAGCGCTTTGAGATGCTGTCACAGTGCTGACATGTGAAACTGTATTTTTCTTCTAAAGTCATTTCAATGTAAAATACTGAACCGTCTTTTTTGTGTTCCATGGGTAGAAACTACAAGCCAGAGTTTGACAAGCTGAAGATCTGGTATGAGCACAGGCTCATCGATGACATGGTGGCTCAGGTGCTCAAGTCATCAGGCGCCTTTGTGTGGGCCTGCAAGAACTACGATGGAGATGTACAGTCTGACATCCTTGCTCAGGGTAAATAGCATAGAAAAAGATCTATTCAACAAATTGTCAGCCTGTTTCATATTGCACCCATGTTCATCCACTGTTTTATGGCAGTTTTTGGTTTTAGCACTTCAAGTCATAGATTTTTAAGTCGTCATCGTGCTCTAGACTGTTCATGGTCTAAACAAATTGCTACCAGTTTTTAAAGGCACATGGTGCCCATGAAGCATAAGGGAGGATATTTGAAATAATTGTATACCTGATTAAAGGATGTTGAATATTGTCTGCAGGTTTTGGTTCTCTGGGGTTGATGACCTCTGTGCTGGTGTGTCCTGATGGAAAGACCATTGAGGCCGAGGCCGCTCACGGCACAGTAACCAGGCATTATCGTGAGCACCAGAAGGTTTGTTTATTTAAATGTATTTATTTTGCTATGTATCATATCCTCCATACCAATTTAGATTTGAGACAGAAAATTGAAAATAGTTTTTCATTTATTATTTAACATAACACACAAAAAATTTGAAAAATAAATAAAGCAACCAAGAGGTTCCACAACTGGATTTTTAGATGCCTTATGCCATCTTGTGGTGCGAGGAAAAAATGACAGCAGCATTTGAACATTGAACATATTACTTAAGTAAATTTTGTTTTAAAGAGCATATGTGCCCCTGAGTTAATATATAATGTTTATGGAACACTTGTTATCGTTGCTGCATTTCAGAATTCAGAAATGATGCATTTATAATTAATACTTATTAATATAAACTTTACATCTTATGTCAAACAAATTTTATTTGACGTCAATATTACAATTGATAATATTACAATGTTTCTTGAGCACCAAACCAGCCTATTTCTGAAGGATCATGTGACACTCAGGACTGGAGTAATTGCTGCTGAAAATTCAGATTTCAATATTAAAATGGATTTTAAAAAATGTAATTTCAAAATATTTTTTAATAATATTTGTGTTAAACTAAATGCAGCTAATGTTTACTGTAGTAATTATTGTACAATGTACTGTAACTATATTTTGTAATTAATAAAATTTATTTAAAGTTAATATACAAAAAGCAGGGTATTTTAGATATGCATGTATTCTGTAATTGGGTATAAGATTTTTTTAATTTTTACTATGCAGTTGCGTCTGCAATGTAGTGCTTGAAGTTGCAGCCAAAATAATTATCGTAATTGATTTTTAACTTAATTACACAGGGAAGGCCAACTAGCACTAACCCAATTGCCAGTATCTTTGCTTGGACCAAGGGACTGGAACACCGTGGCAAACTTGATGGAAACCCAGACCTGATCAAGTAAGTTTATTTATTACTGCCAGTCATCTGTACTATATGATTAGGATAGGGGAGTTTTATTTCAATGTAGCAGCATTCCTATCATATCGGTAATGTTTAAACGGAATGGTAACTGTAACTCGTTGTCCATTGCTGTGCAGGTTCTCTCAGACTCTAGAACGGGTGTGCGTGGAGACTGTGGAGAGCGGTGTGATGACCAAGGATCTGGCTGGCTGCATTCACGGTCTCGCCAAGTCAGTCAGCAAATTATTCAGACTCTGAGCATATAAAAAATGATCCAAGTTTAATGTCTTTGACCTCTATTAAAGGACTAGCTTGTAATGATGAAATTGCTGACATCAATTGTTAAGGTTTTCTTTAGCTAATGTCTCTGATGTCATTTAACATTTGTCTTTGTGTGACCACAGCTGTAAGCTGAACGAGCATTACGTCAACACCACAGACTTCCTGGATGCCATCAAGACGAACCTGGACAAGGCTCTGGGCAAATGAAGGACAACGGGCCCGGACACCACGGAGAGTGTCTGTCTTTTTGTACCTCATTTTTAACTTAAAGGTCATGAATACAATAATGTATGAAGGGAGGAGTAATAAACAGTGATGTTCCTAGCGGTTCTGTTAGCTAATCCCATCTCTTCCCATACCTCCAGGGGTCTATTTTTGTAAAATGAAGTACTGTATGTCAAATACTGTATAAAACCACAAGAGAAAAAGAGAGTTCAAGGGCCACATGAGACCCTCTAATAAATCTCTGCCACCTGGATCCCTGTTCTTGTGTGCTTTATCACAACACACACACACACTCCATGTTTAAAGGTAAATAAATGTATTAATTTATAATGTCCATAGCACAACGTTTAACATTTATCAACATCATATTCACATCAGTGTGCAACAAAAGAATTGAAAGCTTATACAAAACTAAAACTCCTGTCTAGCTTAGAGTGAACAGCCCAAAATGCAAGGACACAACAATTTAAAACAAATGCACCAAATCTTGTGTTACACATTAACATTTTGAGTTGCCTAGCTGGATGGTGAATTTCCCCAATCATTCTCTGCTGGGTCTCAAGCCCTGTCACATGTCGACAGACTGTCGTTCATCACTCCTGAGCTCTGCGCGGGAATGATGGATGAGACACTCTCTTGCACACACAAGGGCAGTTAATATTTTTGTCCAGTGTTTTTAGGGCATCCTCGTCAAAATTCAACCAGTATTGGTGACTTTGTGAAAGATGCAGTGCACGTTACAAGGTTTTATGTCCAAGGAGATTAAATTGGATGAGGTTTAGAATAAGGTCATTTAAGCCACACCAAAACAAACAAAAGAAAATGCTAGAAGGTTATCACATTTTTAAAAAGAAATGAATTTAGCCCACATAGTTAGCTAGTACGTAGTACATAGAAGAACAGACTGCAAACTAATAAGACATTTCAGAGATTTACGAAGATTAAATATTTAACAGTTTTTTGGCTGACGCATGGCTTTGTGAAATATTGAACGCTTTAAAGGGACAAATCTTAGTTTGTATTATTACATTCATCAAACTAAAGATGGAAAAAAAATATTGAATTTAGACAGAAGATTCTTGTATTTTAGAGAAGATGGACCAAACAATGCACTTGGGTAAATAATGCAATTATATTCAAATTGAACTAAACCCATGGCTTAGCTTGTATATTTTTAACTTGAAATAAAATCCGTCCATCTGGAACACTGGCAATGTATTTACACTTATGAATGCCAAGAACATTGAACAATAAATACTATTTGCAATAATGTAAAAACAAAAAGATATCCAGAAGGCTATACAGTGAACAAATGCCATGGTTTGGCCCATCATTATTTCCAAAGAAGAAAAAAAAAAAAAAAAAAATCAGGCACTGGAAAAACCGTCCCACAAACTCAATCCACTGTGAGCTACAAACTGCATATGCTCCTTGAAAACCACACACTACTGAAAAAGGAATCATAATGAAAAGTCGCAGTATGCTTAAAAACTAAATGCTAGGAAAGTTAACGTAATGAGAACTATTTGCACTTTGTCAGCTTTGGTTAAGTCCTATAAACTGGTATGATGGACAGTAAAACCACCAACAAGATTGAAGGGATAGTTCACCTGAAAACGAACATTTTGTCAACATTTACTCACCCTTATGTTGTTCCTGTATGAAATGTCTTTATTCTGTTGAACAAAAAAATATTTTGAAGAATCTTGGTAACCAAACAGTTGCTGGTATCCATTGACTTTCATGGGTTACCAGCAACAGTTTGGTTATCAACATAAAGGTGAGTAAATGATGACAAAATATTCACTTTTTGGGTGAACTATCCCATGCCTTGTGGCAGTCACGTCTGTGTTTTAAAGAGCTGTGGATTGTCTGTGAAGATTAAGTGCCTTCTTACATCTGTGCATATTGTTTCACTGCACCATTGAATGTGACTTATAAATGATATCCTTCTTAAGAACTGCACTGTGATGGGCAAAAGCGGAACATTTGTTTAAAAAAAAAAAAAAAAAAAAATAGCACCTACACACACAGTCCTTTATGCTTCAGGATGGTCCCTAATGTGAAATGACATTGTTAAAATGAAGCTTCAGTCTGCTATCACTTCTGTTTCACAGAGCCAAAATGGCTTCCAGTGCACATCCACTTCCTGATGGCTATTTCCTCACTAGCTCTTGTCAGAGCCAAGAGTACTACAGAAATGACCATTACAGTCTTTTTCTTCCCCCCCTGTAAACCACATTTTAGTGTCTCAGTCAGCTTTTTAAGTTGTGTTGTAGCGAGAAGCAACCTTAGTGTAGTTGTAGTAGCTAATTTTGGCAAGTTTCGCCAAATCTTGTGCGTTGTTGCTGGCTAGATTCTCCCTCTCACTGTAATCAAAGCTCTCTTCCTCGTAATCTTCCTGAACCTCTGCATCAGGCAGGACATCTGAGGAAGAAAATGGAGACACACAAATATAAGCCTGGCTAATAGCATAATTAGCTTTCACTTTTTGGTTTTTCAGTATGCAACGTGAATTCAGGGGGTTAAACTTTATAACAAAACTTTATCATTTTGTAAAATGAAATCATTGACAAAAATCTTTGAATCAGTCAAACACAGAGTCACAAGTCTTGGTATTTTTCTATACACTTGCAAGATACACTGTGCACACCAAAAGCAAATTTAATTATTTGTGCGAATAGATTACATAAAAAGTTAATACAAAAGAGCAAATAGATGAGAATTCAGGCTGGGTGATGCGTTTGCCGCGAACGAGCAATATTTGCCTCAATCGCATGCTCCGCGCAAGTTGAAAAATTTCAACTCAAGTGGAAAATTTGCATGATGCGTTGTCATGTAAGCCAATCAGCGAAGAGCTTATTGACATGTCACACCGTCAGACTAGCAAACTTTTACTAGCATCAAATTTTACTTCCACCATATAAGGCCACAGAGAGGCGGAGTCAAACAGTTCTATAAACCTCTAGGTTATACCTGTTTTGACATTTCTAATTTTCTATAACATTGAGAACAGCAAGAGTCACAAGTAAGTATAATCTGAGGTCAAATTTGCATATTGTTACCTTGTCCCTCAGTTGAGGTGTCCAGGATTCCATGTTTCACCTTCATGTGTCGACTCAAGTTGCCCTTCAAATTGAACTTGCTGGTGCAGTAAGGACACTTGAAGGGTTTGCTACCAGCATGAAGGTGCATGTGACCCAGCAGGTTGTACATTCTGTTGAAGGACTTCCCGCACACCTACAGAAACCAATTCATGAGCCGTTAGATGTCTATGATGCACAGCTATATCAGGCAGAAAAATACAGACTGTCTGGAAGACTGCAGTAGGGTTATATTGGCATGGAAGATTTCTTCGTACCCACCTTGCACTTAAAAGGTTTCACAGGCAAGTGGACAATCATGTGTGTTTTAAGCGTCTGCTTCTGAACAAAGGTCTTGAAGCAGACGTGGCACTGGAAAGGGCGCACACTAGTGTGAATCAGCATGTGTCGCTTCAGGTTGGCAGAGAGAGTGAACTCGCGAGAACACACGTCGCATTTGTATTCCTTCATACCCTGAGAGAGAAATACAACAGCAATATATTTAGAGATGATTCCATTGCGACCAACACTTTAAAAGTAACTTTTGTAATTAGCGGTAGACTTTTTTTCTCTTTTTTTCGTTTTGAGAGCGAGTGGAAAAATGATTTATCGCTGGCATCAGCTGAATGAGAAAAAGTGGTTAGTTGTCATAAGCGCAGCTGAATCCATCAGTAGGGTGCCTGTCTTGCTTGCTCACTAGAATCCATAATACAGAGCAACAAATTCTCACACACACTTTATTCACTGTTGTTATCGCAATGCTGCAGGGTAAATAGATTTGTGTATGCAGTGCAGTGCGAGCTCTGATGCTCCACCAAGCTAAAACATTAACAAATGAAGAGGGTTAAACATTCTCTCGCCTTAACAATTTGACTATTCAATGAACACTTCTACTGTATCCAGGGAACACTGCCATCCTAACACTCACGGAAACACTCTCCATTTAAGAATGTGCCAAGAAGAACTACGATGAAGCTACACTACTTGGCCATAAGTGAGTGGGCTACCCCTTGTGTTTGGACCCTTAATTTCAGTGAGGACAGTTCTAGAGAATTATGTGCCAACTTCCAACTTTGGGGAAGGCCCCATTGTTCTTGCACATATGAATAAATACACGGTGGGGGTCAATAAATGAATGGTTTACGGAGTCTGATGTGGAAAAACTTGACTGGCCTTCACAAAAATCAGACCTAAACCCCAATAAAATCTGTTGAGATGAATTGGAATGGCAACTTTGATTGCGCAACATCACCTAAGATCAGTGCCTGACCTGCTTGTGTCTGAATGCGATCAAATCCCTGTAGGTGTTCCCACATCTAGTAGAAAGCTTTCCCAGTAGAATGCAATGATCAGGTATCCACTAACTTTTGTCTGTGTAGTTTACCCAACTTATTGTAAACATCCAGTGTTCTCATTTAGGAGTGACACTCATTACCTCTAATAGCAATAAATCTAACAACAGAGCCCAAACTAGACAACTGTTGATGTAAATGCTGAAGAAATGACTAACTGCCGATGTGTTATTCGTTTCGAACCCTGCTGACCTGTGACACATTCTGTTTACTGACACTGCAGTCGTGACGAGATGAATCATACTCATGGAGAGTGAGAAATGAAAGGAGGAAGTATCAGCTTGTGAGACACACTTCACTGCACAAAGCACACACAAAACAAAACAGCTCCATACAAGTGCAAGGGACAGGGAAACGGGACGAGTTAATGGCAGGGTAGGAGGCGGATTGGATGGCTGGAAGGGACTAACAGAGACGGCTCCATTTACATAGAAACTTGTTGTGGCAATACCCGAGACACAACTGAAGATGACACATTAACCTACAGTTTTATGGGAACATGTAGTGGTGGGAAAATGTAGGTGGGGTTTGGATCTCATAGTCACTGGGGAGTAACTTCTAATAGGATGGTTGCGGGAAGATTACGAAAACTAATGAGGTTTAAGTACCTTGTGTTCGATGGCCTGCTGTGTCAGTACCTTGTGTGTAAGCATGTGCTGCTTCAGGTGGTGGATCTGCACGAACTCCATGCCGCACTCCGAGCAGACATAGGGCCGTACGTTCTGGTGCTTCATCAGATGGTTCTGGAGCTGGCTACGGTAGGCGAAGGACTTGTGACATTCGGTGCACTGAAAGGTCGTCGGGCCCTGGTGGCTGACCTGGTGGCGCTTGAGGTGGGCGTGAGTGGGGAACTCCATGCCGCACTGCGTGCAAACATGACAGTGGCCGCTCTCGTGTTTGGTCTCATGAGTACGTAGCTCACTAGGGTAGGCAAATCCTCGGCCGCAGAAGCGGCAGCTGTAAGGCTTGACGTCGCTATGCTGCAACATGTGCCGTTTAAGGTGACTAGTCTGGGTAAAGGCCTTCTTGCAGACGGTGCACTTGTGTGGCCGCGTCCCCTGGTGCGTTAGCAGATGCGTCTGAAGATGACTGGGCTGCTTGAAGAGCTTTCCACAATGCAGACACTCATGTGGTTTGATGCCATTGTGACCAAGGATGTGCGTAACCAAGTTGTACTTCGAAGTGTAGGACTTCTCGCACATGCGGCACTTCCAACGTTTCAGGCCTTCTCCCACATCCACACAGTAGGATTCGTCGATTTGCACGTTAATATCTAGCCGGTCGATCTGCATCCGTCTACCCAAGGAGTTCTCACCCTCTGTCCACATCATGGCCTGGCCGCCCTCCTCATAGTCTCCTGGCAGGCCCATCTCAGCAGCCTCATATGCTGTCACACTGGATTCATAGTAACGCCTCATTACTGGGCTCACATCCTCCTCTGTGGTTTTCAGGTTCAGTGCTCTCTCCTCCACTTCCTCCTCCTCTTCTTCCTGTTCCTCCTCCTTTCCCCGTCCTCCCTCAGAGGACTCCACCAACGCTTTTCCATGCCCCACAGGGCTTTGGTGGGCTTGTGTCTGAGTGTCAGAGTCAACCTGTTGGATGGCTGGCTCCCTCGAGGGCTCAGGGTAGCCTTTGTTACACTGCTCTTCTTTCATTGGCACTCTTTGAGGTGCTAGGTCCAACACTTCTGGCTCATTGTCAGGTTGCTGGGGATTCGAGAGATAACATGGGCTAGAGAACTCAGGCCTCTCTCCTTTCACCTGATTCGGTGTGTCCAGAGACCTCTCCGTGGATTCCTGTGGTGCTCCTTCATTCAAGGGCCTCTTGGTCCTCCCACGGGGTCCTGGACGCCTGCGTTCCGCCCCGTAGAGCCCTTCTGGCCTCCTGTTCTCCCCGTGAGGCTCGGATAGATAGTCTCCATTGGCTCCAATTAGCTGATCTGCATATTCATACTCCATGGATTCTGCAGGAGGAGCGGGGCCTTCACGTCCCTCTCCCGTGTAGAAACCGTTTGGGGCAATTGTGGCTCCGAAGATTTCGTTCTGTGATATGAGTCCCAGCACAGCAGCCTGGGCCAGGGACAGGACCACCACCGGGTCAGTCTGAGTGCTGACGTCCACTGCATGCTCCATCACTTTAGAATAGCAGCGAACCAGAGGAACTTCCTGCTCTTCCTGTCAACAGACAAAACAACAGGTTTTAGCAATACTTCATAAAATCAGAATATGTGTAGAGTAAATCTGCCATTGCAAGTGTCAATACAATACAGTTGTAGCAACAAAGTCTGGCTAAGGCTGTCATGGCAACAGTGTCACTACAATAGCAATGAAGTCAGTGCAATAGCGTCACATGAGTGTCAGAACAACCAAGTTGACTGATGCGGGGCAACAAATAAGAGCCGTTTAAATATAGTTTGCGGATTTGCTTTAGAGATTAAAAAAAATGATGGGCAATTTCTGGCAACACGGCAGCAATGTTTTTCTAAAATCGTTGCTTTACCTGACCTTTTTAGTCAAACAGTGAACAGTCTCATTAAAAAAAAATATATGTATGTATATATTTTTCTAATTTTCACAGCAGTAAGCAAGAGACATAGTCCGACAACGCCTTGCCTCGGTGTCCACCAGAGATTGCTTTAGATAGAGATAAGACAGATCTGTTCGAGCGCCATGCTTCCTTCCTTCACAGTCTTTAAACGAACACGAAGCACAAAGAGTGTCTGGGTCCGAGCGGGAAGTCTACATCCGTGGACTATCCACAGCATTTCCTGTGAGGTCAAGCGCTGCCACTGCTGACTATGAAAAGGTTGGACAGTGCAGTTTAAGCAGTACCAGCAAGTCTAGTCAATTTGTGGACTTACCACATTGGCTGAACCCAACATATTCCAGTTAGATACAGCACCCATGAGAAAAATTGTTCTTTGAGGCTGATGATTATGTTACTTACGTATGGATTAATTAAGGTGAACTTGGTTGAATTCTTAGCTCAGGTCACTTTACCACGCCTCAGAATGTTCAAATCACTGTCATGAACACAAGTAAGCGTGTGTTCTCAGAAAGTCGTTAACACACATTATCACCTCTAACGAGCTGGTACCTTGATTTGTTCTAGAAAAGAAGAAATCTACACAATACAGATTTAAGATTAAGAAAAACAACCATACACAAGGGAAAGAGGGAGGGAGCGACTGACAGCTGTAAAACAGAGAAAGAGAGACAGACAAGCAGAGACGGGAAAGAAAAAGAGAAGTGGGTGGGGGGGCAGAGAGAGGGAGCGAGAAATGAGAAGGGGAACCTGGATGCCCTGATAACCATGTCATTTATAATTACTGCTTTTAAAGCAGTCAGACAGAGGGAGGGAGAAACTGACAGAAAAAAAAAAAAAGTGAGTGAGTGAGTGAGAGAAAAAGGGTGATTGAGGAAGCAAGTGAAAGAAGGAAGAGAGAGGAAGGGGGAACTGGGGGATGAGAGATAGACTGAGTGAGGGAGGGGAGTGAGGAAAGAAAGATAAAGAAAGATAAAGAAAGAGTGAGAGGAAAAGAAGAGGGGGGAGGGGTGGCGGGGGATGAGAGACCGAAAGAAACTGTGAGTGAGTGAGAGAGAGAGAGAGAGAGAGAGAGAGTACAACAGAGAGATAAAGAGAGAGGGAGGGGTTGTGGGGAGTGAAAGACTGAAACTAAGAAGGAGACAGAAACAGAAAAAAAGAAGAGGGTGAGAAATGAGAAGGAAGGAGGGAGGGAATAGGAAAGAAAAGGAGTGTTAAGACAGAAAGACAAATGAAAGAGCCAGTCGGGCAAGATAGCAGCCGTGCCTGTATGAGAAGAGCTGAAGTGAATATAAAAATAGATAAAAAACACAAACGCTAGCTAGTGTAAAGACCAGCACAGAATGAACCTGTGTGTGTGTGAGTCTGAGAGATAGAAAACAGGAGAAACATACAGCATTGGAGGCAGATACACAACATGAGGCTAGACTGAAAAAGAGAGAAATGTTAAAGTATAAATTTCACTTTTGTGGTATTCTGTGTGAGAGAAAAAAGTTATTTCATTTCCCCAATTCAAAGTTGCAAACTTTAACAAAGCAATTAACCAACAGTTCAAAGTCAATATATCATCACAAGCCGCTTCATGCAGCATGTATGTTTGGGTTGAGCACTCACCACATTACTCCTGGTGTGATGTTTGAGATGTTTCAGGGACCTCATCCTTCAAGAGAAGTGAGATGAGCAAAAAACACCAGCTCCTATTTATAGCTGCGAGAGGCAAAGGGGGCGGAGCCAAGCTCATCCTCCTCCTACTGTTGCTGTTATCAGAACTGACTGTGCCTGCCTCTCACACACACATACACACACAAACCTATTTCTTCCATTCTCTTTCTTTCTTTCCGTCTCTCTGCCCTCCCTTCCTCACACTCCCCCATCTCTTTCTCCTTTCTTTCTCTTTCACTCTCTCGCGCATTCACTATCTCTCTTTCTCACGCACACACGGCGTGACCCTTCAACAAACATATTTCGCTCGTACTAACAAAAGCTCACTTCTCAACACATCTTCGCTTTAGAGATGATCGCAAACATGTTTCAAGCCGGTTCGCGCACGCACACACACTCACACGCACACACACACACACACACACACACACACACACAGAGTGATCTCTAATCACCGGCGCACTGGAGGTGTGTCTGTCGGTGTCAGACAGACAGTGAGTGAGATATGCTGAAATGTTTCCCTGGAGGAGTTCTACAGGTCTGTTTATTTGCGCATCTCAAATAATTAAGCCGCAAGACGCCCGTGCAATGTCTGAGAGCCAGTGCGCACAAAAAAAAAAAAAATGAGTGACAAAAGAAAGAAAAGGAGAAAGAAAAGCAGTTTGGAAAGAGAGGGAGGGAGTGAGACAGACATGGGGGAGAGAGAGAATAAGAGGAAGAGGGAGGGGGACTGAGACAGAGAGGTATAGAGAGAAAAGGGAAGGGGGGTGAACGGGAGAGAAATAGAAAAAGAGAAAGAGAGCGACAGAGAGAGAGAAAAGAGGTGGGGGAGGGCGAGAGAAGAAGAGAATGCAGCAAAAAAGGAGGAAGAGAGGAACTGGGGGAGGGAGAGCAAAGCATAAGAAAAGATGAGGTCAAAGAAAAGAGAGAAAGACAGAAAGAAAGAAAGAGAGAAGAGGGAGGGAGAGCGCTCGAGAGGGGGGTGGGGACTGAAAGAGAGATAGAAAGAGAGAACGCAGTGAAAGAGAGAGTTTCAGCAGCCTGAGAGAGAGATAGTGAGAAAAAAAGAAGAAAAAGGGGGATGGTGGACTGTGAAAATAAAAAAGAGGAGTCCATCAGCAAGAGAAAAAGAGGGGGAGCGGAAGAGTGTGTGTGTGTGTGGGGTGGGGGGTGCAGGGGAAAAGGGAAAAAACAGCAAGGAAAGATATTAACTATTAAAGTTCCGGTTTTCTTTCCGTGAGGAGCGTGCGATAGGCTACCTGCCCGCTCCGTTGCCGGGCGTGTGCTGAGGTGTTCCCGCTCATCCTCATTACGGAACAGGTATTAGTCTAACACTTCCCGTGAGCTTATTAACGCTGGGATATAGGCTGGCCGTCCCACAAAAGAGCCTCTATTATGGAATGGAACACACCTGAGTGAAGGACTGTGCTGTATACCGTCAGTGTGTGAGAAGAGTGGAGGACATTTTTCATCAGTGAGCAGGAAAGGGCAATCCATGAAAGAGAGAGAAAATCAAGCATTGTAGGAGAGTCAGTATATGTGCGTCTGAGTGAGAGAAAGATGTGTGTGCGTGTGAGAGATCGTGAGAGGAAAGGAGGGAGGGAGGGAGGGAGGGAAAAGAGAAAGGACAGGGAGAGAGAGAGAGAGATAGGGAGCGAAGGGAAACAGACAGAGATAAAGAGAGATTGAGGGAGGGTGTGAGTGAGGGGGAGAGATAGCAGGAAGTTGAGAGAGCGAGAGAGGAGAGAAAATAGAAAGAGTGCAAGGGAAGAAACAAAGAGATAAGACGCAAAAGACAAAGAATCCACATGGAAGAAGAAACGGCCAGGGACGTGTACATAAAACAACACAGAGCTGCCTGCCTGTGGGGAAAACGAAGAGGGGGAGACAACAAAAGTTAGGGGAAAGAAAGAATATATGCTGGCTGGAATACCCATCCGGGCCCATGGGTTTTCCCCCCTCCTTTTATAAAAAAAAAAAAGAGAAATAGCTTGAAACCCGTCCTAACCTCATTTGCCCAGAAGTATCAGACTTGTGTGAACCAGTCCTAACACACACACTCACTCACTCACACACACGCTTGCAGGAAAGAATACATGATGAATAATGAACGCCTACTAGTTTCCTCTGCATGTGTGTGTCTGTGTTTGCTTCTCCACAGGTTTGTGTAGCTGTGCATTAGAGTGTGTGGTTTGGGAATCCATCTACAGGTTTAACCGACAAGTAAGTGTGTGTGTGTGTGTGTGTGTGTGTGTGTGTGTGTGAGTGAGTGTGTGCACATCAAATGACACTTTTACTTACGGTTTGTGAATTTCTTCTCCATCCGAATAGAAGCAATAGGGAATTTTTGTCTACATTGTTTTCTGCGGCAATGTAAACGTATGATACTGAGGGAAGTGGGCTTGAACCGGTTGGGTTAGTGGCTGAGATCTGACTGGGATGTATGAACATGTGGTCGTTTTCAATTCTCAAAAGCCTCAGTGCTAATGTGACCTGAACAGAGACTTATACATTAGCCCACCGCAGGTGATACGAAGGGAAATATGAAACCCTCCTCCTGTACATACTGACACCTTCTAACTCCATTATGAGTCCATTATAAAGGCGAAAGGGTGTAGCACAAACACAGTGGTCAAGGCTTTCAAATACAATAAATTTAAAAAGAGTGGGGTAAACTGTGCCACGTTTTACTTCAATTATCTTCTAGACAAGGAAAAATTACCATTAATTCACCTAATATATATATATTTTTAAGGGTGTCTGTTTTCAGTTGAAATTAGAAGACTATAAAATTTGACCTTAGAATTATTACTTCAGTGTGGTCTGGGGTAAACTGTGATATGTCAAGGGGTAAGTTGAATAATCAAAGTCTATGTGAAAGATTTACATCTTAAAAAAAAAAAAAAAAAAGTTCACATAGAACTATTTACAAATGCACAACACCATTCTGATCCTAAGTGTTATTTTGCTGCCCATATTCAATTTCAATATTCATATTCAAACAGTATTTTAAATATTAATAATATTTATAATAGTTTGTCCCCCTGCATTTGGAGACAAAACTCACAATTAGTTAAATCACTGACACAGCTTATACTAAAGCATCTGGCACATTTTACCCCACAGTAAAAGTTCAAGCTTTAAAAAAAAAAAAAAAAAAAGGACATGATTTTATACAACAAACTCACCAACATGTATGATGTGGGTATTGACAATTACTTCTATATAAATGTTCTATGTGTCCCCTCTGCTTTAAAATGCATGTTGAAAACTTCCATGACACCATTTTAAATGAGAGAATGTGGGATAATTTGTACTTTTTACAAATTCTGTAAATCACACAGCGAAAACAAAAAAATAAATAAATAAAAAAGGCGGCAAATATATATAATATAGACTACAGTTATATGGTCAAATTATACAAGATGATAGGGGAAACCCTTATACAGTCACATACATTTTAATAAATACTTATATTAATGAAAAAGGGCTCATGGACACATTTTGTGTCAACTACCCATGTACACTACATTTTTTTTTTTTTTTTTTTTTGGAAATAAATTAATGGTATTCAGCAAAAAATGCATTATATTGATCAGGAGTGACAGTAAGGAATATAATGTCATAAAAAAAATTATATTTCAAATAAATGCTGTTCTTTTGAACTTTATATTCATAATTCCATCAAAAATGATGCATCACAGTTTTCACAAAACATTCACCAAATCAATATATTCAAATGATTTCTGAAGGATCATGTGACACTGATGACTGGAGTAATGACTGCTGAAAATTTGGCATCACAGAAATAAAATATTAAATATATCACAACTGAAAATTGTTGTAATATTTCACAATATTACTTGATCAAACAAATGCAGCCTTGGGGAGCATAAGACACTTCTTTCAAAAAACTGTTAAATGGTAGTGTACATTTTTAGACCTAGATAACACTTTGACATAAACACTTTAATTTTATCTGCCATGTAGAAAATGTATTTTGACAAACTGCCTGTAAACATAAAAGTATTACTTTCTAAATGTTTGCTTTCTAAATATAAGGTGACATTACAAAAACTGCATAGTTTGCTAGATTTAAGGGGGTGACATCTTATGTTGTCATGTTAATCTAAACATGTCTCCATGATAAACAGTCTTTTCAGAAGCTTTTAATATAGGCAGAACCACACAAACATGAATTAGCACAAAAAGCCAGATCTTCAGTCATTCAGGCAACAAGATCATGACTCTGTGCTGCCGTGAGATTGGGTTTAGCAGAGCTCCTGAGAGGCGTCAAAGCACGTACAGCCAGCCTTCAGCTCTAACACCCCCCCCCCCATCCGAGCCCAGAACACACACCAGCACTGCCACTTATTAACCACTGAAACTCAATGGACATAACCTTTGACCCCAAGCCAGACATTACTGCCAGCAGTTAGTTCCTTAGTAAATTAACTTCTAAATCATTTCTCCACTTCTGTGAGAACATGTTATGAAGACAGACAGCGGGAGCTAGTTTATCCAGACACTTCACGTGTCAATTCCATCCCGAACGTCTTCATCTCAGGCACGCAAAGTTGCATCTTGGCCCTGATGATCCTGCGCTCTTGATTTCAATGTTTGTGTATTTTGGTTGTAGCCCATCCGAGAGAAAAATCACACTCAGATACGCAAACGCACACACAAACACAGAAGATGCAAAGAAGAGAGGCTCTCCAAATCCTGAATAAAAGATTACCCCCCTCATTCAGCATGGGGGTTACAGATAAAATGTTGGACAGAATATTGGGCAAGAAATGTTTCTGCCGAGAGAACCGAGAGGAAATAGAGTGAATAGAAAAGAGAAAGACAGTTGAGGGAGGAGAGCATTCAGCACAGGATATAAAAGGAACAGAGAGAGAGAAAAGAAAGAGGAGAGTGGGGGAGAGAGAGAGAGAGAGAGAGAGGGCGAGAGAGAGAAGAAGAGCGAGAGAGAGAAAGATCAAGGGGGAGGGAGGGGGAGCGAGAGAGAAAGAAACAGAAAGAGGAAAGGGAGAGAGACAGTGAGAGAAAGACAGAAGAGAAGGGGGAAGGGAGGGAGATAGAAAGAAAGAGTCACACAAGAGACTCCAAAAAAAAAAAACAGAATAAAAAAAAAAATAATGAAAAAAAAAGCAGCAACGTCTGGCTTCGGCTCCATGAAGATAGACAAATATGAATGTAAATAGGTGGCTATATTGTATGCATCTGAATGAGGCGGGAGTCCACACCCTGCAAAACTCAGCTGTGAAGGCACAAGTTCATTGTGTCGGGCCTAGAAGCATTTAGGAGTGCCACTCCTCTGCATGTGCGCGTCTCCCTGCGGTATGAGGTTGGGAGGTCAAAGCCTCGGCTGACTCCCGCCGCTGCCTTCAAGAGAACAGTTGCCTCCCGCCTCCCGTGCCATTTCATCTCATAATCCTGCTAATGGCAGTTAAATGGGCCGATGGCACGAGTCTGGCCGCCTAGTTTGATGTCCAATTGCAGCGTCCATCTATGCCGCGGCCCGCACTCAAATGAAGAGGCCTGTATATAGTAGCGGGTCTGACGCCTGACAGCAGGCAAAGTCTCATTTGCAGGGTCTCATAAATAGCATGGAAGAAGCATCCGTCCTTCCGAAGGCTCGTGCTCTTTTGTATTTCTCCCTCACCTCACGGTAACAAATTTCAACCTGAATTACTTTTTCTTTCTCCCAAGTTTCATTCTTTTAAATCAAAACCCCTTTGTCTCTCTCTTCTTTTGTACCTTCTTCTTGTTTCCATGGTTACCCCTCTCTCTGTGCTGTACACTATCTATCTCTCCCTCCGTTTCCCTCTCTGTCTCTCTCACTCTGTTCTTATCTTTCTCATTTTGCTTTCATCTCTGCCTCCCTTCCTCCTGCTTTATCCCACACCCTCCTCACTCCGGCTTTTATCTCTTTTCACTTTCATCTGTCTTTCACCTTTCTCTCCCCTTCAAGCCTGCCATTCCATCATGCTGTTTTTTTTTTTTTTTTCCAGTTTCTTACTTATGGAGAGCAAGAGAGAGCAAGAGAAAAGTTTCATCTGTTGCCCTATCAATTCTGCATTTTTAATCACTTTCCATTCGTCCAATCCCCTGTTCCGTTTCCACTGGCACAATCTCTCATTTACATGTGTGCTAGACGGAGTGGTCAGTTCTTCAGCTCTCATCCCTGGGCTGCTTCTCTGTTCTTCAGGCTTTCGGAAGAAGGTCTAGCGTGAAAAGAATTACAGGATGAATCAAACCTGATATTGTGTGTCCTCATCTCGCTGCAGCTACTTCAGCACGGTGTAGAATAGATGGATATGTGATGTGTATATGATTAAAGTCAAAGTGAACTGTCGTTTGCAAACCATTTCATTTCTACAATGCGATGCGTTTCTAAGTGAAACTGGATGTTTAATGAGAAAATATATAGGATGGAACACTGGAAATTGACTGGAGTGTGAAAATTGGACATTAGCTATTTGGATATTGCTTAACATTATCCAATAACAAGTTGCCTAAGTGATATTAGTGGATAAGGAAAGTCATTTCAGAGAAGGAGCAAGTTACTTAGTTACTTAAAGCCGAACAATTTTTTAAATCGGAATAATGTGGACTGATTAATCATTCACAATAAGATCAGGTAAGTGCAACAGGGTAAGTTTACATAAGAGCAGGGTTAAAAATATTAAAAGACATTTTGAACAACCTTGATTCCCAAAATCCCAAGAATGATCTTCTACTCTAGAGCCCGGTGTCTGATTCACAAACCAATGACACGAGCCAGTTTTTTTTAGTGAATCAAGAGCACAGGGAAAACGGTGTAGTGTAATTCACAAACAAAAGACTCTTTTAAACTGGTTCTTTTTAGACTGAAACAAAGTGCAACCAGTCTAGTCTGATTCTTGAACAAAAGATTCTTTGAAACGGTTTCATGAATCAAGAAACCGTGTCAGATTTACGCAAAAATGATTCTTATGATCTGGTCCTTTTAATGAATCATTGAAAAAGACCTTCTAGTTTATAACCGAATTTGAGTTTATAATTGTATTATAATTTTACGCAAAGTGATAGTAAAGGTCTTTGCACACAGAGTCTGAAGTTTTCTTATGCGTTTTCTCATTTTTTTGGTATTCCTCATCCTTTCCTTTCCATCCTTTCAGATGCGAAAACTCAGAAAAACGAACCAATGACCAGTTAACAGTTTCAAACAAGATATGCAATTTGTTTGTTGTTTACATTGGTATTCAGTTCACAGACCTTTTGGTGTTGTTTATTATATATTATATTGATTGTTATATCAGTTACATAATATTTTTGTATTGGACCAAGTTAGGTTACCTGTCCAATTTACAGCATAACTGACAGTGAATTTATGATTAAAATATGCCCAAATTAATTAGAATTGAATTTACTCAGCCTTCATTTTAATTTTAAGTTTACTTAAATCACAAATAGTGAAATTTTCTATGCTTTACCCCCTCTAAGGTTCCCTCATATCCCTTTTTTATGGTTCCTAGTGAAAAACATGCTATGTGGCAGGACATCGTGGCCTGTCAGCTCAGGGCTGTGATGAAGATGTCCCCGTGAGACCTTAGACGCCTCCTATGAGGAGATAACAGTCCTTTACACAACTACAGCAGAGATGTATATCAATACATCACAACTGCAACAACACTGAAAACCAATAAGACACAATATACCCCTGTACTTTACGTAGGATTCAAAACGAGACAAGTTTGCATGCATAGAAAGGCACCTGAGGCTGTTTCATTAAGGCTAAACCGAGTGCTTTATGTAAGTCTGTGCACAAAACGCACTAAGAAAAAGTCCCCGGCGCAGTCTGGTTGAGACTGACTGCAGTAGGAGGAAGTGCTGTGCTTGAGATCTGACTGAAACTAACCTCCCTCCCCTGCTCCTTCCCTTTCCCCTTTCCCTTTAAGTACCACAACTATTCAGAAAAGAGAATAAAGAAAACCTGAATAGAGGAAGAGAAGAAATAGAGGTCCCAAAGAGCTAAAGAAAAGCGAGGAAAAAAAAACAATGAAAAGAGAAACAGGAATGAAAAGCAGCCAGAGAGAAAGAAAGAGAAGAAAGAGGGACAGCGAGAGGGAGGGGGAGACAGAGAAAAAGAAGCAGAGCAAAGGCTAGCGCTGTGTGTGTGAGAGAGAGAGAGAGAGAGAAGCGAGAGTGAGAAAGAAAAAAAAAGTATTTTTTCCTTTTCCTTTCTTTTCTTTTTTTTTTTTTTTTAAAGAGATGGATTTAAAGGCATAAAATTAATAGCACAAGAAAACCTTAACCAGCCTACATACTGATGAGGGCAGAAATGAACCTATTTATCTGGTTTAAATGCACTGAGCTATTAAGTCCATCTCAACTACACAGCTGTCACAAGATTTCATCATACTCTTGACAGATAAATCTGTGCCAAGTAACAAGGAGGAGGGTTTTAATTTGAACAAAATCAAAACTTTAAACCATTTTTAAGTCTTCTGCATTAAATATGTAGATGGAAGATGCCCTCCCTAAAAACAATATGCATTTACTTTCATTTAAATTAACATATATATAGTATGTGCATGATGATAGATAGATAGGTGTGTCTTTAAGTGTGCTAATAGCCCACTTCTAAAAAACAAAATAATACAGAAATTATATTCCAGTATATACAGTTCCAAGAATTTGTATAGTAAGGTAACATTTGTCCAAGCTTGCTAGTAAAGGTTGTCAACCATATAGTTCCTTTTCTCCTGCCAGCAGACATGATCATGATAAACAATTTGATACTGGATATCGAAGATGCCATCTGTAATTGAAAACAATGACCTTCCATCTGCACTCCCGCTATACTGCATGAGACTACCAATAATAGATGTTGGGAGATAGAGAATGAAGGAGCATTGTACAGTGTGCAGAGGACTACCTGTTTCAGGCGAGCACGGCAGGGCTGTTATCTCCCATATGATCTCACATAACATAACCTAATAAATTATGAACTAAGATCTCACTGTGTTATGCGTGCGCTGCCATGCAGGTGATTCTGATATGTGGAGGTGGGCTCTAAGGAACCACCCAGAACACTCTAGCAAAGCCATATCAACCGCCCATGATACCCTAGCAACTGTGCAGCAACATGCTAAAACCACTGAGAACACTTTAGCTATTGCATGACAATGTCCTGGCAGCCAATCACAACAACTCCAGAGCTGTGCATGTGCCAAACAGCTCATTTTTCCCCCAAAAAAATCTCTAAGGCATATTCTTGTAATTTACACACTTTCCAACATCACAATTTGTCAACTTGTGTATTATGTAGAATTCTGAGTTTCCCACTTTGCTTGGTCATTCATGTGTCCTCGGGAACTCATAATTACGATATTTCCATCTCCACTTGAAGAGCACATTAGTCTTAAGTCAGAGTTACAATTTGAACTGTCAAGTCACCGCAATTTGTGTTTGTGATAATTCCAGTAGCCTGTGAAGTACGCATAATTTTGATACCTGAGTTACAGAGTTGGGAAAAGCCTTAATCTTTCAACATGCAGAACAGAGTTGAACACTTTAGCTATTGCATTGCAATGCACTGCATGGCAACCACTCAAAACGTTAAATACAATAATTCTAACTCGCACTTACATTTTTTTCCTTACCATTATGTTACTTTTTCCAAATGCTGCCTTTATGCACATTAGTTATCGTAAATATGAATTGACAATTTGGAAACTACACATTCATGCTCACTAATATTATAATTATGATTGGGAATGTTGGACATGCCAGTCATGCTTGTCAAAAGATCGTATTTGTCCCTTCTCAAGTTATAATTATGTGTACGCTACGTTTGAATGCTTTGTCGTTATTGGAGAGAACAAAACATGGAGAATAACAATGGATTTTTATCTCCAACTCATGGGTCAAAGACAAACAAACAATAAAAAACGTGTCCCCATAATGTGTTCCATTTACCAATAGTTCTTCTACCAAAAAAAAAAAATTGTCAGGTATATTCAGAATCGCAACAAGAATAATTAGATTCTTAGATTAGATCCGTTAAGCTGAATGGTGATGAAATATTAATTCACCCATATTTTGACGTTTTACTTCTGTATAAAATAATTTTGTAAATTAATTTGATGTGGACACCAAAATAGGACATCTTGTCTTTGACCCACATGCTCCTTTCTCTGTGTACAAATGTACATTATGGTTAAATGGAGACAGACGTATGTATCTGACAGAAACAGCTTCAGCTAACAGGGATGCTTTGCTTCAAAAAAAAAGAAAAGAAAAATTCACAACTGAAATGGTTCTCTTCTCCACCACATTGAAAGGTTATTGGTTAAACGAACATGGTAACTTGAGTCTCTCTCAGGTTTTATTGCTGCCTTCAAGTGAATTTCGAAAGCTTTTGCCTCCTAGTTGGGCGTTCATTTTTAGGACATCACACATTTAAGTTGAAAACATAACAAGGAAGTAGCCTTAAAATAAAACAATAATCCAAAATAACTACATCTGAATTCAAAATGATTAAAATTATTCATATCCATACCTTATAGCAACACAACTAAATGTGTTTTCGTTACATAAAACGAACCGTGAAGTTGAGTGATTAACTTCACTACAGACTTCCTGATCTCTGAGAGTGTTTCTGCCATGCATGTTTCAAATGAACAAGCCCTTACAATGTCACAACTCGGCAATTTGTGTAGCCTATCATCTAGAATGCAGAGTTTCCCACTTGTAAATACAAATTTGATTCATGTGCTCGGAACCAACATGATGTGAAGGCTACCAACGGGTGTGCAGAAAATGATCTGCAACTTGATACCATTGTAAAATTAGACACTCGCTAGTAACAAACAACTAAGAGGCTGCAACTGAATATGCATACTTCCATATATGTACTAGAAAAAAACAACAACAACAGAGTAGTATGTCCAAATTCACAGAATTCTTAAAACTGTAGGCAAAAAGTTCCCGGATAACCTACTACTTTCGCGGAGATTCTTAAGTGTGCATTCGATGGATGCTATCCTATAACTGAATGGAAGATAATAGGCTTTACTCATGCTGGTAGGCCTTATAACAATGCCAACATTCATATTACACACATTCATAGAGTAACTTACTTTTTTTAACAGTTGTGAAGGAAGTTCTTATTCAAAAAAGCACGTCTAACACTGCTAGAGATTCATTGACCTCAAGCAATTTAATTAAACTCTGAAGCAAAATAGGCACTTTTTTGCTGTTAAGTAGGCATAAATAGGCTAAATAGGCCTACACCTATACTACTCACAACATTAAAGGCATGTCATTTTTTTTTTTTTTTTCAAAAAAATTAAAATAAAATAGCAAAGAATTAGCTTTACATGGGTAGACTATGATTATTTATTAAATATAACAATTAAATTAAATAACTCTGAGAAACTATTTATTACCATCGACTGCAGGTAGCTTTCCGCCATCTTAGGTATAGACACGCCCCTTCCAACTTCACGACTCAGGTATCACGGGTCTCCATTCGTTTGGCCCCTAATCGACTTGAAGGAACGTAAAGGCGAGCCATTAGCGAGCACGGACCAGAGGCACTTTACTGCGGCTGTCAATTAATTAACGTCACCCAACTGAGGGAAAAGAACATGCATGTAAGAATGTTCAGATGCCAGTTCACCGCTGATTTGTGATATGCTCGAATGAGTTTAACTCCAGTCGAATGAGTGGAAACAAACGATTGGTAATTGGCACTTTTATTTATGATCCATTGCCCTCTATAGGGCAGACTAGGTACCGCAGGATAAATGAGTTTTACACTAATTTATTATTTTAAAAGAGACACTTCCTGAAAAGACGCTTAATTTGGTCTTAAAGTTATTTTGTGATAAAGTGACTATAGATGTGTTTGAAGAGGACTTGTTCGGTTAGTAGGTTAAATAACTACAACAGTTAGGCTACGTGCTTACAAGTCGTACTAAATACATTACGCAGATCTGACATCGTGGCATTTTTAACAACTGACAAACTTTAAAGATTAGCATGCCAGGCAATAAGTGCTAATTTTTTTGTGCTGCAATGACACTTGTATCCACAAGATGGTGTCTTGCTCTTCTTCAGAGTTCAAAGAAGCTTCACATTCTTATAAATTTGCAAAACCTCATTAAAAAAAATGGCAAAGTATATATTTTTTGTTGTTTTACCCTTTAAATTTTAAAACAACACAATCCATCATAAACTATTATTATTGTTATCATTATTATTTTTAAAATATGTGCATCAACAACTTCAGTATTTGAGTAAAATTATGTTTTGAAAAAAAAATATTACTGTCCCACAATGGCATCATTTCCACCACAAACAAACAAACAAACACAGAAAAAAAACTGAGCTAAATCATGTGCTCATATTCAGCATTTAGCACCGAATATGGACAGTTATTGAAGTTATTTTGAGTTTAATAACTAATAATGTGTATAAAATGTTTATATTTTATAAATGTTTGTAATTCATATAGGCTGTTTGCAAAGTAGATAGATCACTTTCATTGGTTATCAATTTGTCTCATAGCAAGGCTATTTATGGACTTCTTTTACCACTAGATGGCAGTACTTTCATTTGGCTTCTGCATCAAAAAGTTGCTTAAAGTTCTTTCTTTCTTTCTTTCTTGATGAAAAGAAACATGCTGTTAATTATAACCATTAATCAGGCAGTTCCAGATCAAATGTATTGTCAGTCTCTTCACAGTTTCTCACTTTCAGAGAGCCGATGAGATAATGTCCTGAGAGACGCTCTGAGATGATCAGACTAGTATTGGCCTGATGCTTTTTGTCTTGCTGATGGCGGTTTAGATCATTTCCTATCCCGAGTTTCCCATGAGCGCAGTGAGACAGTCCAGGCCTCTGATACTCCTCTGTTTAAAGGAAATGACAGCCTGAAGGTTCAGTAATGGGTAATCTATGCGTCCAGCACTGCAGATGGATCAGCTGTTTGCGTGCATTGAGTCAGTTCTGTCGTCATTTGCTGCAACTCCCTCCTCTGTACCTCTTTAGGGATCATATAGTTGTTACTCCAGCAGGAATTTCAGAAATTCTGTACTCATGCTGCTTATGTAACAGAGCCGCTCCCCACCAAACATACAAATAGGGTGCTAGCGGAGGATCTGAGGGTGAGTAATAAAGTTGAACTGATGTCTTACATGTGTGGAATAGGAAATAAAAGAACTTCCAGATGGAGCCCAACGTCATCGGCTGTCCAAATGTGTGTTGCAATCCAGTGGTTTTGATCAAATTTTCCACAGTTGCATTATTAAAACTCACAATTTTAATGATTTAATTAGTTTGTCAAATATTTTCACATATGAAAAGAAAAGTTCAACAAAAAAGCCATCCGAGATATAAATTAGTTTGTTTCTTCATCAGAACAGATTTTGAGAAATTAATGTGAATGGGTCTGACTTGGATTAGATTATTTGTGAATTATTATGTTTTTATCAGCTGTTTGGACGCTCATTCTGACGACATGTGATGTAATGCTAAATTCTTCAATATTCTAAGCAATATTCAGAAATCGCACTTAAACCGTATGTATTTATGTGTTAGCTGCTTGTGCAATTCCTTTGAGCTCTCAACTAACCGAACTGAACTGAAGGCACACAGATCTGTGGCACAATTCATGTAGCCCCACCTTGACCTAAATTACAAAGCTGCGTTGTACAAATTTATATAACATAGCCACAAAAAATAATCATGGCTTTAGATAATTTTTGTTTTATTTTTGTTTTCTCATCATGATTTATGATTCAAAGAAGGCTTTTTTGGTATGACAAATGCAGACAATGTTCATTGAGGGATTCTGAAACCTGTAGGAAGGAAAGCAGCTTCTGTACTTGTTCAATGCAGTCCAACAAAACCATGCCACGCTTTGATTTCTCAGTGTGTCAGCCAAAAATGGCAGCAATTCATGGAACCCACAGGGCTTTTCATGCTGATTCTGAGCCCTGTCTCACTTACTGTATATTTTGAGGAGAAGCTTTGGCCTAAACTTGCGTCTCCTATGTTTACACCTTCTTTATTGAGCTCCTTGGATTAAATCCACTTTATTTAAAAGCATTCTTCAACCACATTCGTAAGCATATAGCCTATACCAGGGTTCCTCAAATCTTGCCCTTGCCCTGCGCTGCAAAGTTTAGCTCCAACCTTAATCAAACTCACCTATCTGTGATTTTCTATTGATCCTGAAGACACTGATTGGCATGCTCAGGTGTGTTTGATTAGGGTTAGAGCTAAACTCCACAGGAAAGTGGATCCCAGGCCTATACTAAGCATTCCTCAGTCATAAAAAATAGAAGTATATTTTTGTGTAAAGAAAATGAACTCTTCTTCTTTCTTCTTCTTTTATAAGGTTATATGATAATAATGCTGACAGTGGTGCTGCAAGGGATCAGCCAATTATTGTTTGAACTATTTATTTATTTAAGGGTAAACAAAATGTAATATTTTAACTTCTGCTGAAACTGAAATTGGGTAAATATTAGTGGTGGGCATAGATTAATTTTTTTAATCTAGATTAATCTCACTGTAATCTTGGAATTAATCTAGATTAAAATGGCTCATTTGAATTCTGCCAAGTAGATCAGAATAAGTTTACTACTAGTAGTAAACAACTAGCAGTCATCAAGAATTTAATATTGATAATAACATCGAAGACATTGTATGATTATTCCTTAAAGATAAGGTTTTAATAGTTTTAGTAGTAGTAGCCTGTTACGTTCTGCCCAATATCTTCAAGTGAAACCGAACTTTTATTTTGACGGGTTGCCGTGAGGATAGTTTTTCTCAAATGAAACGCTCGAATGCTCATGAAGTATTTATGTCCTTAGTGAGACGACAGACGTTAATATCGCCGCAAGCGTCACGCGGGCTTCTGTATGAGTAGTGAACAAACCCGTGCGTCTGCGCCATACATTAACACAGAGACACACAGAAGTCATATTTAAATAGACGTTTTGCGGCTTAATATTTACAAATAGGAGTGGGAGTGTGCTCACTTGTGTGTGCGCTTACGTTTGTTTGTTTGTGTGTGTGTGTGTGTGTGTGCGAACCGGGGCGGAACTCCGCTGTGCGCGCGATACAGAGAGCGCGACCATGTAGAGACAGAAATGACTTGCCGATTTCCATTGGGAAGCTTCTTAAAAATAAATTTTCCCTGAAGCAAACCCGGCGGCTTCATAGCTGCATCCATGTTAGCACGCATACACACAGGTTCGAAGACTCGTTCTCGCCCCCTACAGTGCAATTCGGCAAGGTATACATCCGCGCTAAAATATCAAGGTGAAAGTCATCATAGCTTGCGTAGTATAGACCCAGCTCCCAACCCAACTTTGAGAATAGATTAACGGCGATATTTTTTTTATCGCCCTATAAGAGTCTCACGTTAACGCAGCACGTTAACGCCGATAACGGCCCACCACTAGTAAATATTTAATTCTCCCTCTTGCATCTTCATCAAATTTTGTCTCAGAAAGGAGGCGTAGGTTCATATACCACTTTTGACTTAATATATTCTAATTTTAATATAATAAACTAATATAAGATTAATATAATCATTTTACTTTTTTAATTAATATAATAATTTAGCATAATACCATTATTATGTCTATTACACACTGCAAAAAAAAAGAAAAAAGTTGAGTCAACTTAAAATTTGAAGGCAAACAGCTTCAGCAGATTTTTGAGTTTGCTCAACTTATTTTTGTGGGAGATTCTCAAATTTTTGTTGTATAAACTCAAAAATCTGCTGAAGCTGGTTGCCTTAAAATTTTAAGTTGGCTCCACCTTTTTTTTTTTTTTAAAGTGCATTCTCACCAGGGATGCATTAAGGCTATTTGACCAAACATATAGTCAAAAAAAATGTATAAATAAGAATAAAAAAAAAAACACACAGTGAAATATTATTACAATTTAAAATAAGTATTTTCTATTTTAATGTATTTTAAAATAAAATCTTATTCCTGTGATGACATTTTCAGTGTCACGTGATCCTTCAGAAATCATTCTATTCTATTCTATTTACTTTAACGCATACTTGCTGAATATTTATTTTTAAATAAAATAAAAATAAAATAAAATACAAATCTTACAGAAAATCTTGATATTAAGTAAATTACATTAAATTAATCACTTATTATTATAATTAATGTTAATTACAATAAAATTTCACTTGGTAAAATAAATGACTGTATATCAATAATTTGATTATTGTACTTGCTTTGGGGTGTAAGTGTCATAACAAGGTATGTAAATTCCACAGTTACTAGAACGGTTAGTACTGTTATTATGTTATTATGTAGGCCAGAAGTGAAATGTTAAATGAATTTTCATACAGTGTGTAATAGGGGGTCCTCGGCCTAAATAAGTTGTAAACCCATGCCTTAGTATTCATTTGGATGTCTGTGCAGCTGCACAGACTCTCTGCCCTTTATAGTTTCTCTTTGCTCGTTAATATGACACTAGCATCTGGCCTTGGTTTCGTTACAACATGTACTTTGCCAGAATCAAACTTCTTATTGGAGCAGGACACATGTACCACAGAGAGATGACTAGTGTTTTAACAGCCTAGTCTACAGATATGCAAATATACAAATGAAGTCAAGCTACAAAAAGGTTATTCTGGTAATATGTAATGTGTACTTTTTTTTTTTTTTTTGCATTAGAAGCCTCACATATAGACTAGGTTGTTATTAGTTTGGTTGTTGCAGTAGTAATGAGATAAAAGTAAGCAAGGAAATTATATCACAGAAGATAAAAGCCTTCCTGAACCTCACTAACTCTGTAAATCTGTTGGGGGCTTGTTTATCTTCTGATGTGACAGAAACATTATTTGTTTAGTGTGCTTATTAATCGTCCTTAAGTATTTTATGTTGTGTGCAGCTGAAAGAACTAACTGCATTAAATATACTTTTTTTGAATTTATTGAATATTTTGCTGGGATTTAGGCAAACAGTTTCAGAGGAACAGCTACTGAAGGAAAAAAATAAACATCTACACTATGAGAAACACCAGGGCATGACTGTGGTGTCCAAACCAGCAGCTGGTTTCCTGTGGTTTCAGGTAAAGCCCTCCATCTTGTTCTTCTTGCTTTGCCAATCTTCCTTTAGTCAAGGACTGTGCTGCACTATCTGATATCTGTCTTTTATTAGATTGTCCTTTGTATTTTCCCCTGTGGTTAAAATTTTTTCCCTGGTCAAACAGTATGCGTTCCCAGATCTAACATTTCTGGTGGTAATTTTATGACAACAAAACAGACATTGTTTTAATGACTCTGAAATAACCCTGCCAAAAGGAAAAACAGATTTGATATGGTGCCATTAACTGATTACAGACATCCTCAGAGTTTGATTGTAGTTTGCTTTCCCAGGCAGCACTCTTTCCTTTAGATTAAACCCTGGAAATCTATTTTATAATAAATTCTGTATCTGAAAATAAAAAAGGTATAATTGTTTAAGGTATAACTTTTTATTTCACAATTCTTAGTATATATCTCACAATTTAGATGTATCTATATATATTTATATCCTGAGTGGCCTCAAAACCTTAATGACTTGGAGAGGATCTGTAAAGAGGAGTGGGACAAAATCCCTCCTGAGATGTGTGCAAACCTGGTGGCCAACTACAAGAAACGTCTGACCTCTGTGATTGCCAACAAGGGTTTTGCCACCTAAGTACTAAGTCATGTTTTGCGAAGGGGTCAAATACTTATTTGACTCATAAAAATGCGAATCAATTTATAACTTTTTTGAAATGCATTTTTCTGTATTTTTTGTTGTTGTTGTTATTCTGTCTCTCACTGTTAAAATAATCTATCTATCCACACATACACGCAGTGCCTTGCAGAAGTATTCATACCCCCTAATTTTTTTATGTTGCTGCCTTATGTTAAACTGCTTTAAATTACTTTTTTCACATCAATCTACAAAAAACAAACAAATAAAAAAAATCTTTATTTAATTTATAAAAAATTGCTTGTAGATGTTACTACACTTCGAGTGAAGTTAACCTGTGCAAAATTCATTTAAATGGGTATGAGTTGGAAAGGCGCACAAATCTCAATAAAAGGTTCACATCTCTGAAAATGCATATCAGGGCAAAAACCAAGCCCTGAGGTCAAAAGAACCGCCTGTGCTCAAGAGACAGGATTGCATCAAGCCACAAATCTGGGGACGAGTTCAAAAACAAATTCAGCATGCAGCCTCCATTATCCTTAATGGAAGAAGTTTGGAACAACTAGGGCTCTTCCTAGAGCTGGCCTCCTGGCCAAACTGAGCAATTGATGGAGAAGGGCTTTGGTTAGAGTGGTGACCAAGAAGCTGATGGTCAATCCAGATGAGCTCCATACTCGTATATGGAGATAGGAGAAACTTACAGAAGGACAAACATCACTGCAACACTCCACCGTTCTGGGATTTATGGTGTTGTGGCCAGATTCAGTCCTCTCCTCACTCAGTGAAGACACATGAAAACACACTTGAAATTTGTGAAAAAGCACCAAAAGGACCCTCAGACTGTGAGAAACAAGATTCTCTGGTCTGATGAACCTCATTTCCAAGCATGGAGGAAACCAGCTCTGCTTATCACCTGCAGGAGCATCCCAACAGTACACTGTAAAAAAAAAAAAAAAAAACTTAAGTTTAAGGCAACCAGCTTCAGCAGATTTTTGAGTTTTCTCAACTTATTTTTGTAGGAGATTTTTAGTTCTCTCAACTTTTAAGTTTTAAAAGTTTTTTGTTGTTTTAAGTTTATACAACAAAAAGTTGAGAGAACTCAAAAATCTCCTAAAGAAATAAGTTGAGAAAACTCAAAATCTGCTGGAGCTGGTTGCCTTAAACTTTTAAGTTTCCTCAACTGTTTTTTTTTTGTTTGTTTGTTTTTTTTTTTTTTACAGTGTAAAGTGTGTAGGTAGCAGCCTCGTGCTATGGTAGTGTTTTTCAGCTGCTGGGACTGGGAGACTCGTAAGAGTAGAAGGAAACCTCAATGCACCAAAATATTATAGCCTTAATGAAAACCCAGTCCAGAGCATTCAGAACCTCAGACTGGGCAGAAGGTTCACCTTCCAACAGGACAATGACCCTCAGCACACAGCAGGAGTGGCTTATAGTCAACTCTGTGAATGTCCTTGAGTGGCCCAGCCAGGTCCTGGGCTTGAACTCATCAAACATTTCTGGAGAAACCTGAAAATGTCCGTCGGCCCACATCCAAGCTGACAGAGCTTGAGAGGTGAAGATTTGAGGAGAAAAATGGCAGATAATTGCCAAATGCAGATGTTCAAAGCTTGTCGCATCACATCCCAAAAGACTTGAGGCTGTAAAGGTGCTTTAAGTACTGATTTAAGGGTATGAATACTTATGAAATGTACTGATTACTGTTTTTATTTGTAATAAATTTGCAAAGTTGTTGATGTGGGGGAAAAAAGTAAGTTAAAGCAGTTAACTAACATACGGCTGCAACATAAAATGTGAAAAAAAAAATATATATATATATATATATTTTTTTTTTTTTTCGCAAGGCACTGTAGTGGTTCTTTTAAGTGGTTGTCCTGGTCCTTGATTCAATCTGAAGGAAATGGATTATTCAGACCGCTACACTAATGCTGATTTTGTAAACACTGGCATGAATGTGTTCACTTTAAGGCTTGTGAGAATACACATTTGCTGCAATTTGATTAACCTCAAGCGTACAGCCACACTCCTGACCTGTGTATTGCTTTTGAAAGCTGACACTGAGAGTAGAAACAATGTATAATTCAGCTCCTCGACCTTGTTTATTTTTGTGAGAATACTCAGGGCTCATTGTCTATAATTGGTCAATTTATTTGCTGACAGACCTTTAGCTGGCAGGGGCAATTTTCTTCTTCTTCAAAAAAAGGAACTTGAGGACATCTACCTGAAATAACCTTTTACTGCATAAATCCAATTACAAATTGATCTTTTGTGCATAAAACTTGAAAACAAGCACTTTGTGGCAGTTTAGTTTAAAGTGATTTTATGAGTTATAATGCCACATAAGTGCACTTTTCTCCAAATACTTTTAAGATGAGAGCAACAATATTCTTGTTTGTACATCATCAGAGTATTTAACATGGCCTGAGGGTGATTATGTTGTGTTCATTCTGACAGAGGATTTCATGCATCATAAATCAAGGACAAGACGAGGATGCCATCCTGAGGAGGTGCTGGCACACATAGAGAAGACTGAACTGATATAAACAGTGAGCGATCTGTTTTGCATGCTAGTGCTGCTTTTCCTGTGACTTGAACAATTTTGCTTTAGGCTAAAGTTAACTCAAAGTGTAACTCTGAACATTGTGAATCCCTGTCAGTGCTGTCCTAGCCCACATGTCCTTGTGTGCCGGCCTAGACATGTAGACTCACACCTGTTTCTTTATCAAGATTCAAGGGACGATTCACTGACTGCGTTCGAAAGCTGGGAAATGCTGCCTTCACAGGTGGTATATGTTGGTAGATAGGGAAGCGTTACATCCTGTCTACTAAGATGCCTTGTGTTGTTGGTTTCTCAAGGCAGTATAGATCTTTCACTGCCTATGATATTCCATACCCTGTGTGTACAGTTCGGCAGTTTGGGAGAAAAAAAATAAAATAGCATCTGAAGGAGTTTAATGTGAACTTTTTCAGATTTATCAACTTATGACTACATTGCTACACTCTCAAAAAAAGGTACCTACGCTGTTACTGGGGTGGTACCCTTTCTAAACATAATATGCACAAATATGTGCCTTTAAGGTACTTAACTGCACTCTTTAGGGTTAAATTAGATTCAAAGGTGTACCTTTTTGAAAGAGTACCATCCCAGTGGGGCTACCAGGCTTGGTTATCTCTAAATCTGGCTACAAATTTTGCAATCTTTAGCAAATCTTCAGCAAAATGTTGTGATGCATACGTTTATTGTACCATTTTAAATTAATTTAAATAAAAAAAATGTTCAGTATATTTTAATTGATGATATCTATTTATGAAAATTATGACTTATATTATACAATCCTTTGTATGGTTTGGCAGATTTGTGCAAATAAATAATGAAATGGCACCTGATGGAGCTTTAAATAGGAGTAAATTTAATGTTTTTTTAATTTATTTTTAATTTTTTTATTTATAAACTTAAGACTCCATTTCTACTGAGAAATAAGCTTATCTATATCTTGTGTTTTTAGATTAGGTATGCATGATATTACTTTACCGTAGTGGTTATTGACCAATATTATTTTTCATTGATAATAGCTTTTTTTTTTAATTGTCCATGGTCATTTACCCAACTTTTACAAATTACTATTTTCTTTATCTAATGCTCAGTTCAATTTAATCTTTAAAAAATATTTTTTTTACATATGACTCTGGTAAAAGTAATCTTTAGCAAATCTTAAAATTAATACTCTATTTTTCATACTGAGCATTATTGTTGTGATGCCTAAATTTACTTGTACGATTTAAAATGATTAATTGTAATTTTTAATCCTTTATTGTATTTTTGGTTATATTTATCTGTATCAGACAGAATTTTAATATCTGTGCATCCCTACTTTAGGTCTTTGAGCATGTTTGATGCTTGTTTGAAACCAGTTCCTTGGAGGAACCTTCATGCACAAATGCTGCCTGTTTAGTCATTGACTGTCTGGGTAGCGAGGCAGCTGGCTGCTTTTTTGGATGCAGCCTTATACTCAAATCTCAATACCTCTGAAAAAGTCTGTTTTTGGCTAAACGGCTAGTCATGAATTAGACATTTCCATCTGTTCTGAAAGTTTTACCATGGCAATATTCTGTAAGATTCACGAAGTCACTGTTTTGTTTCGTTAAAGAGTTTAGTATCATGGGGTTCTGGCAACTAAATCAAAGCTCTGCCAATTAAAGCTTGGCATCTCTGACTTCTCCCTGCAGCTGTGAGCATGTCCTGTCTGTGTATTAAAGGTCAGTCCGCAGTGGGCCAGCTGGCCGGTGTGTCAGCCTGCATCGTGAAAACCTTCTTTGTAGTGAGCGGCGGAGACAGTGGGGCCTCAGAGGCCGCAGCACTACCTGCACCTCTGTGTTAGAGTGGAGGCGTGTCATTACACCCAGATGGCTGCTGCTTCCTGCACTGCGCTAAACAGCTCTGTGTTTCACTGCTTATTTGTCCCTATCTACCTTTCTTCTCTTTCTCTCTATCGCTGCATCTCATTTTCACTTTTTCACTCTCTACTATACACAAACACGCATATCCATTACAGCTGCTTGAAAATAGTGTAGTCCTTGTTGCGTCACAAACAGAACTGATACAGTATATTAAACTTTCATGCTATTTTCTGAAGAATGTTACTTTAGTCCAAATTAAATTTGTTTAAAGCTGAAGTGAATTTCTGAACTAAATGAACCCTCTGGTGGTCAAATATGATTATTATTATTATTATTATATATTTTTTTTAAATTTAATTTCAATAAAATGAATTTATTATATTTTAATTTGATGTTTTTTATTTAATATTTTGCATTTTTAGGGGAATTTAAGGTACTAAATGATATTTATGGAACAGTTATGCTCCATTTAATACCTGTTAACCACTTTTTTGAACACTTTTTTCAACTTAACTATCGTAAATTTTGAAGTCAATAATATTTTGTTTGGGTGCGGTACCAAACATTTATTCTAGATGAAATTCACTTCCCCTTCATTTCCAATAAGATCATTTTTGACCGTACAACAGAACAAGTGTGACAATGTTTTTCTAGGACCATTTAACCTTTTTGAATCATGTTCATGAAATTTATTTTGTGTTCACAAAGCAAGTGCCAAAACCTTTATCAAGTTTTGCACCATTCCAATGAGGTAAAAAAAAAAAAGTAAAACGTAATAAAACAACAAAGAGGTTTATTTCTTAGACACTTATTATAGTATTCTATTGGTCAGACAAACAGATAGTCCCGCCCCCCAAACTCACGCCGTTGATTAAACCAATGTTGCTGTGTTGGGCTGTTCATACTTTGCTTTATGCTGCCTTCTGGTCTCCTTTAGATAAATTCTAGGAAGTAATCATCTACACTTGGTACAAAATGGTGCAAAAGCTGTCACTGGGGCAGTTCTTTTTCAAAATGTGCATCTTTATACCTTATTTACACCTACAGGGTGTTTATTAATACCTTAAAGGTGCGTATTAGTACACTGTAAAAAGTGACTTAACCAAAAAATTGAGGAAACACATGAAAGACACATGAAAGACACATGAAAACCCAAATGGTACATTTTAGCACTGGCCCCAGAGACAGCTTTTGTACCCTTTTATTTTGAGAGTGGAACTGTTTGCAATTCAGAGTAAACATTTATGTCATAGGGTGCAACTGTATAGGTAAACTTAAAGTACTAACAGCGTAGAAGTGTTGTTACCCATTTTCTATATGTTTAGATCAGGGCTGTAACCACCATAAACAATTTGTCCCAAACCATTGACCGCTCTTCATAACTTAACTTCTGTCTTCCATTTCTCATCTGTTAGTACATTCTGTTAATACAACGTTGTGCAATCGTATTGTGTTTCAGTAATCCCAGATAGTATCCATGTGCTCTTGTAACTTGTAAAATCAGGCCATTTAAGAGTACAAGTCTTGTCTTGTGTTCTGAGAAGTATTAGCTCATTGTGTTGTAAGTCATTTATGGGCTTGCTGTGGCTTGGCTGTACACAGATAAAGGAGGTGATTACAATGTGCGAGGAACGCTAGATGAGGCCCTGTACACTACAGGGTAAATATTTGTCTCAAAGTTCATGATTGTTGTGAAATTATCACGTTCCACCTGAGTCTGTGCAACAACTTTGCACTGCAAACAATGCTGCACTTCTTGTTACTTCAAAGACTTAAGGGACGGTCAAACCTTTTAAACATAAATTCAACAATAATTCAAAATGTAAAACTATACACTCTACTTCACTTTTCTGCAATGGAGCAAACCTGCAGCTTTACAAACCATAGTTTACATAAAATTCAAATTAAATTCACCATAGCCTGTGTGACTTTGAATTTGTAGGGGTGAATTATGTTAATTATGCCAATGAGAACAATGTAGACACTTATGTTTTATATATTTAAACTGTAAAGGCATCTTAAGAGAAGCCTCGAGTCAGATGACTGTTCATTTAAATGTTTGCCATCATGTCTCTGCGGAGGTTTCCATGGTAATCTAATGGCCATTCCATCTCTAAAAAGTCACCTGACAGAGAGAGAAAGCAGCATGCACAGAACAAACATTCATTCATTATGTCATAGCCATGCATAAAATTCAACCTATTACTGATTATTATTCTTTTTTCATGGGGGAAAAGGCTTTTATATAAAAAGGAGACTGCACCTTAGAGGATTGCAAACAGATAGTTCTGTAAGTTTATACTTGCAAGTGTATACTTAGTATTTGCAATATATCGCAGAACTTATGTGAGTGGTTTTTAAAAAAGGTTATTAATGACTGGTGGAACTCTGTGAAATGCATTAATGACTTCTGTGTTGACAGGATATGACAGTGTATCTGTTGGGATCTGTGTCCAATTCTGTATGGCATGAGAGATGGACAGACGAAGGCATACAAAACATGGTGGTTGCTTTTTTCTGAATGAATATTAAATTATAAATAAATTCAAAAAGTTTAAATATATTACCTACTTCCCACAGCACTGCAAGCCATGCAGCTTTGAAGTTGTATTGTTTGTACAGAGCCATGAGGTCAATCTGTGAGCTGTTTTGGGGCACCATTGACGTCTATAGTAGGAAACAAAAATACTATGGAAGTCAGTGGTGCCCCAGAACTGCTCTGTTTCCCACGTTCTTCAGAATATCTTCCTTTGTGTTCAGCAGAACAAAGACATTCATACAGGTTTGGAACTGCTTGAGGTTGAGTAAATGATGACAGAATTTTAATTTTTTGGGTGAACTATCCCTTTAAGTTAAGTTGTTTCTAAGTATTAAAGGTCCCATGACATGCTGCTTTTTGGATGCTTTTATATAGGCCTAAGTGGTCCCTAGTACTGTATCTGATGTCTCTTTCTCGAAATTCAGCCTTGGTGCAGAATTTCAGCCACTATGAGCCAGTCCCACAATGAGCTTTCCTTAGGACGTGCCATTTCTGTCTGTAGCTTTAAATGCTAATGAGGAGGAGAGAGGCGGGGCAAGGTGGAGGGTGGGTGTGTGGCCTTAACCAGCTTGCACTACCATGCGCTAATGTTGACAGTGGATGTATCGCAATGGCTTGTAGACACGCAGTCCTTCAAGCTTTTTAGTTTGCCCCAGAATCTGATCCGGATGGAGAAGCACCGGATGAAGAAGTTTCAACTCAGCAGCTACAGCAGGATGTCTCCGAATGGTTAGTTTAAAATATTGGGTCTGGATACAGTACTTTAGTTGGTTTGTTTATGTATGCTATTACAGTTATTATCATGTAGCTAATGCTAGCCATAGGCTCGGATGAAGGAACTAAAAAAATACTTCGGTGTTCATTTGTACATTCAAACACTGAGCAACTGCCATGCTTCGCTCGTTTGCAAACCATGATGTCTAAAAAATATTGCGCTCGCCTCGCACAGTAGTAGCTCATTTTCTCATGGGCGGGCAAAGCAGAGAAAGGGGAGGTAACCTTTCCCCGTATGACGACATAAAGGGATCCGAGCTTTCATTTTCTCAAAGGCGTAGCAGGATACCCAGGGCTCGGTTTACACCTATCGTCATTTCTAGCCACTGGGGGACCATAGGCAGGCAAGGGGAACTCATATTAATGTTAAAAAACCTCACAAAGTGAAATTTTCATGCCATGGGACCTTTAAATTACTAAAATATATATATATAAATAGAAAAAAAATAAAACATCAAATTATTAAAACAAATCAAAATTAAAATGAAAACTGAAAAAAATAAAGATATAATCTAATTCAGAGTATTAGTAAAAACTCTAATGGTATATAATATAACACTGAAATAGTGGTGTAGCAGTTGTTTTTTACAGAAAACCAATAGTGGGAAACTTCTATCCAAATAAAGTCTGTTGGCCTGCTATCTCAGGCTGAGAGTAGAAAAAGGTGAAACTTATTTGCATGTCCTTCTGTTTCTGTAAATGGAACACAAAAGCTAGTATGATTGTGATGATTATTACTCTTGTCTTGTTGGATGCCCTGAAACTGTGCTTGGAATAGTTCACTCAAAAATAAAAATTGACTGAAGATTTACATGCCCTCAGGTCATCCAAGATGTAGATGATTTTGTTTTTGCTGATAAAAACATCACAATAATCCACAAGTAATCATCATGACTCCAGTCCATCCATTAAGGTTTTGTGTGTTTGAAAAAAAAAAAAAAAAAATTTTTTTTATATATATATATATATATATATATATATATATATATATATATACATATGAATATATATAATTTTTATTATATATATTTCATATAATAAGACACAGAATAATTAAACCGAAACTACATTCAAGATCACATTCCAGAGAATGTCTTTTGCTCACCACCTGTAACTAATAAGATCCTCAAGCCCCCTCTTTTGAAGGAATTTGGTTATATTTATAGCAAGGATATATTGAGGCCTGTTTTTTTTTCAGGTCCAGTTGGTGACATGCAATGTGAAATACAGTCAGTCTGGTGTGTGAAATGCAATGGCACCGGTGCTCCACAATTAAGCTTCACTAGAGCCTCTCAGCAGGGGTCTGGAATGTGCACTGCAGCTCCACGGTACAGCGTGTCCTCAGTGCTGTGTGAGAACGTGTGGCGGCCGGGCAGACATGCGTCTTTGCTCCTTCTTGCGTCTCAAGTGAGTTGTGCTCATTGACAGCTGTTGCTTTGATGACAGGCGTGGCTGTTCGCTACAGAGACATCCAAGAAGCTCTCAAAGCCCTCTGTGGACACAGATGTAAGCGTGTTCATGGAGTATTATATCGATTAAATGCCACAAGCAAGGATAAGACAATCAGCTTAGAAGATAATAAAATAATGTGATTTGATATACATGTGTAGTCTGTGGGTACCATATCAGTTTTCGGATATCTCGGTGTCTTTAGTATTGTTTTTTTGTTTGTGCATACTCATCTCTCCTGTTTTTTGCATTTAGATTATCTTTGCTATCATCTACCACTCACTTAAAGGTAATCTTTAAAAACACAAATGATTTAGTAACACTGTTAAACCTAATCTTTAATAAATCTCAAAAAGAATATCAATTTCTCATGTTGCATTGTAGTTTAAATTCACTTTCACATTTTAAACAAGTGAATTTTATGGTAATTATTATTATTTTTTATTTTAAAATACTTTTGACAAAATACAATAATAATACTAATAATAATAAAATACATTTATTTATTAGTTATCAGCCTAAAATTAATTTTTACTGACCAGTTATTTGTTTGTTTTTTATTTTATTATTTGTTATTGCAATTTATTGATTATGGACGAAAACATGAAATCTCTTTTGTTTTGTTACTAGATGTTACTAGGTGGCCAGGTCAGACTTTTTGGAATCATCAGCTTTCAAAGACATCTATGTCTAAATAATTTTGATCTGTAGTTTTTAGTATATAAGCAAATCCATTTGCCAAGAGTTGTGTTTTTACAATTGTTACACAAGCCCATAGACTTCTGTTAAAAGTGCATTTCTGTGCACACATTTTTGTTTGTTTACATAACATATTGTGATGACAGTTGTTTTCATAATCGACAGCAGATGTTGTTGATAGAACTGCCAAACTTGTATTTATTCTGGAATATTCATTTAATATTGTCTAGTCTAGTCTTATTATATGACTCTCACTTTTCTCGTGAGCCATTCTTTAGAAAGAGAAACGAGAGTTGTGAGGCAGAGTAACATCATTGCAGCCAGAGTTATATACTGTAGGTTTGTACAATGATTCGATTCTATTAAGACCTGCCTTAATGGAAACACAAAGAAAGTGGCCCCATGAAATGTCAATTACAGGCCAGACTTACATTCTCTCCTCCATCTTCAAGTGGCCATGGCTCTAATCGCTATGGACAGAAAGAATCCTGTGTAGTTTGTTGTGTGAGACACTTTTTTTTTTCCTCAGCAGTTGACACTGCTGACCAGGACCAGCGGCCAGCTAATAAAGGAAGAGCTGTGATTCAAACTCCTCCTGGCTGGGCTGGTTTGCAATTAAAGTGCACAGTGAAGTTCACTGTTACAGCTGTGTCTGTAAGTTAAAATCAATGAGGTTTAGATGTTACTCACAGTCGAGCTTTTTGACTACTTTTGGAGTGTTGAACAAAAACACCCACTTACTGCCATTCTAACGCTTGGAAGAGCCAAGACAATTTTTAAGTTTTTAAGAAAGAAGAAAGTCATATACACCTAGGATGCCTTGAGGGTGGGTAAAACTTAGACTAATTTTCATTTTTGGGTGAACTAGCCCTTTAAAGATACAGTCCGTAACTGTTTTTGGTTAAAAATGATCAGAAATACATTTTTGAGAAAGTACATAACCAGCTCAGTATTCAAAATTATCTCCTTACCTTAGCCCGATTCACAATGGTAAGCTTATAATAACATTTTCTAATTTGAGTGGTACTAGGAATTCGTGGGAAATTCGAGCATGCTGCTGTGCCATTATGTCTGTAAAAATAAAGAAGGCGTCCCGGCTAGTAGGCTATGTGAGGATGCTACAGGTGGTGGATCGTTTATAGCCTTTTCTCACAGCAGCTGGAATAATTCAATTTATCAATTTGATGGCGGATTGTAATCCAAAAACATATGCGTTTATGAAACACAAGTGACTGAAATTAGATTATATTTCAGTTTTAAGTGTGCATCTGATTACAGATGGCCTACGTGGGATTACATAAGATTTGTATTTTAAAGAGAACCAGTTCTAAGGATGAATAATTTGCTTTTTGGGTTAAAATAATTTCTTTATATGAAATTCGAATGGTATGACAATTAGAGATCAGACTGTACAGAAATTTACATGTAGTCTAACGCTAATATACACTATATACACATGCAATGCTGATGTTGTTAACATTAACAATTTGAGAACAAAATATAACAGTAATAATACTTTGCACGGAATGATGTGATATGAGTTTACAGATCATTAGATTTAATCGCCATTGGTAGCGCAATTTATTGTCATGCTTCTTTCCTCCATTGGTCAGAATAAAAGCGGAAGACTTGTTACTTACTCGTTCAGATGATGTCACTTACTGATTCAGACAATATCTGATGAAAATTCTTATTTTGGTCATATATTCCAAGACATAGGCTAGAATCTGTGATTCCGAAGTACAGTATCCACACCGGTGTGGTGACTGACAGCAATGCTTTCACCTCAAAACATTAGGTTGATCCGCGCTGGAGCGTGCCGGTGCACAACCCACGCAATGAAGATAATTCCGCATTTAACTGCAATTGCAGGTTTCAAACAGAAATGGCGACAAAGAGGCAAAACTGAAATAAATTCTTCTTTTTTTTTTCTTAACAGTTTTGTACATTAGGGTTGTATGTTACACCTAATGTTGTTAAATTAATGTTTATTGCATTATTTCAGTTTAATGAGTCTCACCATGATGATGTTTAGTGCTTGTTTGAATGACACTGTGCACCTTCTATATATGTTAATATTTAAAAGCTGCTTGTGATAGGCTTTGATTCATCATGTGACTTTCTCATCAGCACCTGCTTTTGGTGGTTATCAGTGTATTACAAAGGTACAAAACAGATTTCAGTACTTCAGTAGGTTGGTATATTAACATTATATCAGTTAATGAAATTACGATATTTAAGTGTAAATTTAAGTTAAAACCGTGAAACCTAAAACGATGCTACTGTATTTTGTAAGATACAATTCTGGCAACCACAGCTGCTGGTTTTTTACTGTAAATTTTACGGAATTTTTTTTACAGTGATAAACAAAACCTTCAACCTAACCCTAACTATATAGTAAGTGCTGTCTGTTATTGTGGCGACATTTCCACGCCTCGAAATGTGACACTGAACGAAACGAACTGTGATTGGTTGTTTGACATGTCGGTCAAACGGCATCATGGGCGGGCCTTAGCCAATGAAAGCTACCATGTATTCCAGACCTTCAGCCGTCAGTCTGAAGGTCTGGCTACGCAAGACTAAACGTAACCTAACAGTCTACTCTGAGAGTTAATAGACATGTAGTTGCAAATTAATGAGAATTAGTTGACATGTAGTTGCAAAGTTACTTACAGTTAGCAGAATAGAAAGTGGACTATCAAAATAAAGTGTAACCAATTATACAACATGATAATTTATATATATAGTATGTAACCTCGCTTGTCTGTTCATGCTGTTCCAAACCATAGTAAGTAAGCACTGCAGAGTGGATGCAGAACAGGGAGAGTAGTGTGGTATTATTTATTATTTAGATTTGATTATTTATAATATTTATTATTGTTAAATATTATAAATAATTTTATTTTATATTATATTATTTTATAAAGTATTATAGGCAATTATAAATTATTATAGTTTATGTTATTTATTTATTTACTTATTTATTTTCAACACTTACTCTGAAGCGACAAGTTGATTTTGAAAAAATTTGATTTGTGTGTGTCTTCTCTTGCTCCTTGGGGAAGTCTTTTACATACAGTAAGACCGGGTGTATATTAGTTTGATTATTTTACTGCATCATTTCCTGCATAATTTTGTCCAAGTATGAATCCTGAAAAAATTTTATAAAAAAAAAGACAGAACTGCCTATACTTTATATACATGTACTACTACTAATCCTACTAGGCTTTTTCATCGTTTGTTTGTTTGTTTAATACATAAAAAATATATTAAATTATTTATTTTTCCACTTTTTCCACCCCAAACACAAAATAATGCTGCTGTTTAACCTTGCTGAAAGGATTCGCCTAAATGAATTCTAGCTATTGCCCAAGTTCTGGAAAATGTGGGGACAACATATCAGTGGGGTTTGCAGAAGCCTTGAGTGTGAGCGTAAATTCATGGTGAGGTGTGAAAGTCCTCACTCAGCGATGTGACCCCAGGGATAATATGGGAAATAATAACACTATCTCAGCTGTCACGTCCAATCAGAGTGCAGAATCCAACGAAGTGCTGAGGAGAAGCTTTCAAAGTCTTCTCTGCACACATATGTGTTTATGCACAGTATCTGGAAGATTTGACCACCTGCACCGGCAATGGCTACCAAGTGTCTATTTTTACACTCGCTGCAGCTGATCCGCAATGAAGTGGAGATGAATGTTGTTCATGCAGTGTGCTGGTACTAGCCAGAGCCGGTCTGTTCGTGAAGAGTGTAGGAGGGCAGTACGCCTGCTTCTTCACTCAGCAATTTGAGTGTGCTGTCATTCAGAAGGTTAGATTTGTAGCACCTTTGGCGTTGCATTAAAATAAAAAAAATTAAAAATTAAAAATTCTACTAAAACACATTTTCTACGATATTATTAGATGATTGTAATGCACATTAAGGGAGATTATTTTATTTATTTATTTATTTTTGTACCATTTAGTACTTATACTTCAGTTTGGGATTAAATAAACGTGTTTTGTTGACTGTCAGAAAGCTTAAAAAACATCATGTATTTGTGCATTTTGTTGCGTGCAGTTGTGGTTGTACTCTTTTTTTTTAAATAATTTTTTTATTATTTATTTATGTATTTATTTATTTTTTCTTGATTAGTGAAATAGAAGTTACTGAAGCACAGCCATTTATTTTGCCTTCTAACATTTCCACCCATAAACAAAACCGCATGTTTCTGTAATTTACAGCATTGCCCAGAGACTGCCCTAGCGATGTCCACAGAACCAGTTTTCTTGTTTGAAGTGAAGATTAGATGCAACAGATCCTTCCTAATCTGTGTACAAACATTGCTTAACCCAAATAATAGGCTTTATGTTTCTTGCAATTGAGGATCAGTGTATCGCAATGGTTCAATACAACTTTTAAAAGAGCTTTTACATGTGCACTGAAACATCTCCTAAAAAGTGTTCATATGATAATCATTCTTATCGTTACCAGTGCAGCAATTATTTGGTTAAAAAAATACAGTTAAAAACCATAATACTGTAAAATGTAATTTTTTTACAATGCATTTTTATGATATATATTTTTAAAATAAATTCATACTCCTATTCAGCAAGAACTCAAAGTGACAGTACATCCAAGTCATTCTATTAAAACAGATAATTCATATGTATATATATACTGTATATATGTATATACGGTAAATTAGAATGTCGTGGAAAAGTTCATTTATTTCAGTAATTGAACTCAAATTGTGAAACTCGTGTATTAAATAAATTCAATGCACACAGACTGAAGTAGATTAAGTCTTTGGTTCTTTTAATTGTGATGATTTTGGCTCAGATTTAACAAAAACCCACCAATTTCAACAAATTAGAATATGGTGACATGCCAATCAGCTAATCAACTCAAAACACCTGCAAAGGTTTCCTGAGCCTTCAAAATGGTCTCTCAGTTTAGTTCACTAGGCTACGCAATCATGGGGAAGACAGATCTGACAGTTGTCCAGAAGACAATCATTGACACCCTTCACAAGGAAGGTAAGCCACAAACATTCATTGCCAAAGAAGCTGACTGTTCACAGAGTGCTGTATCCAAGCATGTTAACAGAAAGTTGAGTGGAAGGAAAAGATGCACAACCAACCGAGAGAACCGCAGCCTTATGAGGATTGTCAAGCAAAATCGATTCAAGAATTTGGGTGAACTTCACAAGGAATGGACTGAGGCTGGGGTCAAGGCATCAAGAGCCACCACACACAGACATGTCAAGGAATTTGGCTACAGTTGTCGTATTCCTCTTGTTAAGCCGCTCCTGAACCACAGACAACGTCAGAGGCGTCTTACCTGGGCTAAGGAGAAGAAGAACTGGACTGTTGCCCAGTGGTCCAAAGTCCTCTTTTCAGATGAGAGCAAGTTTTGTATTTCATTTGGAAACCAAGGTCCTAGAGTCTGGAGGAAGGGTGGAGAAGCTCATAGCCCAAGTTGCTTGAAGTCCAGTGTTAAGTTTCCACAGTCTGTGATGATTTGGGGTGCAATGTCATCTGCTGGTGTTGGTCCACTGTGTTTTTTGAAAACCAAAGTCACTGCACCCATTTACCTAGACATTTTGGAGCACTTCATGCTTCCTTCTGCTGACCAGCTTTTTAAAGATGCTGATTTCATTTTCCAGCAGGATTTGGCACCTGCCCACACTGCCAAAAGCACCAAAAGTTGGTTAAATGAGCATGGTGTTGGTGTGCTTGACTCGCCAGCAAACTCACCAGACCTGAACCCCATAGAGAATCTATAGGGTATTGTCAAGAGGAAAATGAGAAACAAGAGCCCAAAAAATGCAGATGAGCTGAAGGCCACTGTCAAAGAAACCTGGGCTTCCATACCACCTCAGCAGTGCCACAAACTGATCACCTCCATGTCACGCCGAATTGAGGCAGTAATTAAAGCAAAATGAGCCCCTACCAAGTATTGAGTACATATACAGTAAATTAACATACTTTCCAGAAGGCCAACAATTCACTAAAAATGTTTTTTTTATTGGTCTTATGAAGTATTCTAATTTGTTGAGAATTGGTGGGTTTTTGTTAAATGTGAGCCAAAATCATCACAATTAAAAGAACCAAAGACTTAAACTGCTTCAGTCTGTGTGCATTGAATTTATTTAATACACGAGTTTCATAATTCGAGTTGAATTACTGAAATAAATGAACTTTTCCATGACATTCTAATTTATTGAGATGCACCTGTATATTTAATTTGAATTTTTTCCTGTGTTGACAAAGCTTCATTTTCATCAGTCACTACTATTGGTCTTATATTTTCTTTTTATAATGTCTCTTTCTGTGTCCTTTTTGTTTCTAGGTGATTATTAAGCAACTAAATTCAATATATAAAAAAGGATCATATTGCATAAGGAAAGTCAAGGAAGATCAATCCTGCAGTGCATAACGTTCCAAAAACAGATGATTATTTTAATTTTGGATGGAGTTTTTGGAGTGAATGCATGAGTGGGCCATTGCTAATTCTTTACAGAAGGACAGGAGTTGTGCATCAGTGACTGGGAAATGCTCACACACTTCCAATGAAGAGGGCAGGATTGCTTAAGTTCATGGGATTGAACCGGCATTCAGGTAGAGACCTGCCTTTAATCCTGTTCTGGAGGTTTGCGTGACAATGAGGCAATAGATTGCTAAGAAAAAACCTGTAGGACCATGTTAACTGAAGCCTTTGTTCGACATAAACAAGCCCCGTTATTTTCAGTGAGTCAGAGGCCTAGAGAACTTGTTAAGCCACTGTTGTGATTGAATTCATATGCTTTATATTGTGAATGTTTTCGCTAGGGTGGGGCTTTCTGGAAAAGCATGTAGAAATGTTTAGACTCGAACTTTGCGTAGGCGGTTCGTATCTTTTATTTTTTCCAGCTTGTGAGTTTACATAAACATCACCCTATACACGGTCTCAGTGTCTCTGTCCACACATCGGGATTCGGGACAAAGAATCACTGTCCTCTGCATCACATCCTGTTAGTTAACCAGACTGACTCACTATGATGTACAGAAAAAGCCTCTTTTGATTAGCTGAATGACCCAATGGCCCAAAAGTCACTTACTTTGGCCTTATTGTGGGCACCATTGATCTTTGTCCAAAGGCTGAGAGGGTGAGAAAACCTTTCTTTTTCCAGCACTGTCACAGAAACCAATGATCCAGTTAAGCGTTAGTTACTGGGGGATTCTGAGAACATGGAGGTATGACTATGACCATGTGGATCTGCTAAACCTACACACAGGTCATGAGGAAATGGCACTCTAGTGGCTTTTATCCTGCACCACCAAAGTGTCGCTCTTTCAAGCATCACTGTGGTGTCGTATTTAGCTCATTTTGGAGGATTCCACTAGTTTGCCCATGCAAGGCAGACTTATAGAGTTGAAATTAAGTTTGACGTTGATGACGTCAAATGCTGGCTCTTGTTTTTCTTGTGAGCAATTGCGATACACCACATTTTTGAAAGTTTGAATGAAATTTGACAGCCAAGACTATTAGCTTCAAGGAATTTGTAAGAAACTCTCACAGTTTTCACTCTATTCCTCACACAAAGCTTGTTTCTGACAAAAACATTTTGGACTACTTTTTGGTGCATTTATAGATTAAGGTATTGTGACTGTATATTTATCTGCCTATTACAATTTACAGTATACACTACATAATTGTCAATGAGTAACTAATGACAGAATGCTCATGTTTGGGTGAACTGTCCCATTAATTCTTAATTTAAATTTTTCTCACAATTTCCATTTGTAATTACGGTTATTCACAAATGATTACAGCATATTAGAGTAATTTCTGAAGGGTCATGTGACACTGAAGACAGGAGCTGGAGCTGAAAGTTCAGCTTTGCATCACAGAAAATTTTTTTATAAATAAGATTTTAAAGTATAAAATAGAAAACACTTATTTTAAATTGTAATAACATTTCACAACATTGCTGTGTTTACTAATTTTTGATGTATATGTGTCGTTAAAACTGACATGAAAGAGAAGAAATTGTTGAATAAAGTCACTATTTTTGTTTTCTTCATGCACAAAAGGTATTCTGGTAGCTTCATAACATTACGGTTGAACCACTGACGGACTGTTTTAACGATGTCCTTACTACCTTTCTGGGCCTCTGCAGGGTCAGAAAGCTCTCAAATTTCATTTCATCAAAATATCTAAATTTGTATTGCCAAGATGAACAAAGGCCTTACAGGTTTGGAATGACGTGAGTGTAAGTAATTAATGACAGAATTTTCATTTTAGGGTTAACTATCCCTTTAAATCTTGATGAAGTGTTACAGGAGAGAACTCATTACTAAAACATTACAAACACTTAAATATACATGTAATAATTTGTGAATAACCATTGTTACAAATATAACGAAGAGTTTGCTACTGCACAGTTTCTGTGGAAATACATAGGCAGTTTGTATGCATAGTACTAACATATTGTACAATTTATTTTTTAATATAAATTTTCATGTCCATTTCTGCAACTGTATAAAAAAGTCGTAAAGCAGCGTTTACCTCATTAGACTCGCTGAGCTTTGGTGCAATTTATGAGGTGTATTGTGGGATTCAGATAATACCTGCAATAAATTCACTTCTGGAGCAGAAAACCATATTCAAGTAGCACAGAAATAGCTTGCAGTGGAGATATAACTCACAAACTCTCTAAATTATACATTTTATTTTGGGTCTAATCATCTTAATAATGTCAAAACTAGTTCATGCCACAGCAAACGCTCTACCAAAACTAAAATCAGTCTAATAAACTTCTAAGTGTGAAGGTTGTTTTCCACTCCACTGATGAGGGTTCATCATTTAACACAAAAGCAAAGTACTAGTAATCCAATACTGACATTAGCCCACTTGTTCATGACTAAGTGTTATTCTCTTGAGAATGTCTTTGATGATGAAAGGAAGTTCCCTCATACCCTTTTGATGAATTTGGGGGGAAGCTCTGAAATCTGAGCTTGAACTTGGTTATTGGGTTTCACATCTTGGTCTGTGGGCCATTGTCGCAAGTTTGCCCTCGTCATTCATGCACTTTGATTCTAATCTGACTTGACCTGATACCTTTTCTGGTAAACGAAATGAAACGTGGCAGGAAATCTTTTGAATGTCAAATTCAAGTCTTCACACCTGTTGCATGCTTCTGAATTAAGGCAGTAAGGTATGAAAACATCAATATTTTAGTTTAAAAACAGCCTTGTCTGCATTTAGAGATATAGAGGGAGACACAATGTAATTGTAACTGTGATCCTGCGGGGTCACACAGCTGAATACTGAGATGATGAGATTTGTGTCAGGCCTTTAAGGCACAGTTAATCATTGTATGGGCATGTCAGTGTAAATTCTCAACTTAATGCTTGATGTGGTGTCATCAAAGCATAAGTTACTCATCTAGTTTTTTTCTCTTCTCAAGAAATTCAGAAATGACACCTGATTGATATTGATATGCTGAAATGACATCTAAACTTAAAACGATAGTTCACCCAAAAGTGAAAATTCTGTCATCATTTACTCACAAGTAGTTCCAGGCCTGTAGGACTTACTTCCTTCAGCTGAATGCAAAAGAAGATATTTTGGAGAATGTGTGTGACAAGATAGTTTCTGGTAGCCACTACTCCTACAATATTTTTCCATACTATAGTAGTCTTTCACAACTTTATGGTTGCCCAAGAAGAAAGTAAGTCATAAAGGTTTGGTACAACTTGAGAGTGAGTAAAGGATGACAGAATTTTCATTTTGGGGTGAACTGTTCCTTTATAGGTGCCATAGAATGCATTAATACAATATTTTAAATTGTTCTCTGATATCTACATAGAAGGTATGTGGCTTAGGTAAGGGTAAAATGGTCTGTTATTGGCTTATTTGGAAGGGTCATGAATAATAATCCATGAATTTTTGAATCCAAGATGGCGGCGCGCTCAGACGCAGCGGCTTCTCCGGGTCCCAAAGACGGTGCTTTTATGTCTTTTAATGTCGTCTGTTCGTCTCCAAACAATGTCAATTTACCGCTAATTCATCGGGAGATCACTCCGGGATATATCTATGATCGCCAAAGCCTTTTGGATATCAACAACACATACAAACACAAACTCGCCGGCGGCTACTGAGAAGCTACGAGGCCTTTGTTTACTGCTGGAGCGGACCTCGAGACCGCGGCCTCGCCTACTGACGCTACCCGCACAAGGCGGCGCCGCAAGCGGTGTGAGAGGACGGAAGCGCGGTAAGCGGAGGTATCTGAGCCAGGCTAAGGGCTAACCCCTCAAGACCGGCTCTTCCAACACTCATGCTCTCAAACGTTCGCTCTCTGGAAAACAAACTGGACTTAATTCAACTCAGTCTGTCTACACAGCATGAGGCAAGGGATTGTTGTGTGTTTGTTTTCACTGAAACATGGCTAAAGGACAACATCCCGGACTCCGCCATTCAGCTGCACGGGCTAAACTGCTACCGAGCGGACAGAGATTCATCACTGTCTGGTAAGACTCGCGGCGGTGGCTTGTGTGTGTATATCAACAAAGATTGGTGTAACAATGCTGCGTTAGTATCAAAACACTGTTCATCGCTGGTGGAGTTTATGTTTGTGAAGTGTCGACCGTTCTATCTGCCGCGGGAGTTCACGGCCATTGTTATTGTCGCGGTTTACATCCCCCCGTGTGCAAATGCAAAGGACGCGCTTCGCGAGCTGTACAGCGCCATCAGCGAACAACAAACAAATAACCCCGACGGCTTTTTCATCATAGCCGGTGACTTCAACCACGCAAACTTAAAGACAGTTTTGCCAAAGTTCTACCAACATGTGAACTTTGCAACAAGGGGAAATAACACACTGGACTTTGTTTATACAATAGAGAAAAATGCATACAAAGCTGAACCCCGCCCCCACCTCGGGTACTCGGATCACATCTCTGTTATGCTAATCCCAGCATACAGACCACTTCTGAAACTCACCAAACCGGTTCAAAAGCAAATCACGGTATGGCCAGAAAATGCCACCTCAGCACTGCAGGACTGCTTCCAGGACACAGACTGGAACATGTTTAAAGAGGCGGCCACCTACAACAACCACACAGACCTACAGGAGTACACTGAAACTGTGACTGCTTACATCAAAAAGTGCATAGATGATGTGACAGTCACCAAGACCATCACCACACGAGCCAACCAGAAGCCATGGATGACAGCAGAGGTTCGTGGGCTGCTAAAGACCAGAGATGAAGCATTCAGATCAGGAGATAAAGCAGCCCTCAAAACAGCAAGAGCCAATCTGTCTCATGGCATCAAGAAGGCAAAACATCAGTATGCTAAAAAAATCAACAACAACTTCAGCGACAGTAAAGACACTCAGACCCTGTGGCAAGCCATCCAGACCATCCAACCCCGCCACAGGCCAGTGACGATGACACATCCCTACCAGAGGCACTCAACCACTTCTACTCACGATTTGAGATACAGAACGACACACCTGCACAGAAACTACCCACATCTCCAAACGACCAGGTACTCTGTCTCTCCCAGCCGATGTAAGGAAGACCCTATCCAGGATTAACCCACGAAGGCTGCGGGCCCTGACAACATACCTGGGCGTGTACTGAGAGACTGTGCTGCACAGCTGACGAATGTCTTAACAGACATCTTCAACATCTCGCTGAGCCAGGCAGTCGTCCCCACGTGTCTCAAATCCACCTCCATAATCCCAGTACCAAAGAAGTCACATGTGTCCTGTCTGAATGACTATCGTCCCATAGCACTGACCCCAATCATGATGAAGTGCTTTGAGAGGTTAGTCATGCATCACATCAAGTCCAGTCTCCCAAGCACGCTGGACCCATTCCAGTTTGCATATCGTCCAAACTGCTCCACGGACGATGCAATATCCACCACTCTCCACCTAGCTCTTACTCACCTGGAACAGAAAGACTCCTATGTAAGAATGCTGTTCATCGACTTCAGCTCAGCATTCAATACAATAATCCCACAACAGCTCATCCACAAACTAAACCTGCTGGGCATTAACACCTCCCTCTGTAACTGGATCCTGGACTTTTTAACTGCAAGACCTCAGTCAGTCCGTATCGGCCGCAACACCTCGAGCACTACCACACTGAGCACAGGGGCCCCACAAGGCTGTGTGCTCAGCCCGCTGCTCTTCACGCTGCTGACCCATGACTGCACTGCCAAGTCCAGCTCCAACCACATCATCAAGTTTGCTGATGACACAACTGTGGTAGGCCTCATCAGCAACAACGATGAAACGCACTACAGAGAGGAAGTGGCACAGCTGGCTGAATGGTGTGGTGCTAACAACCTGTCCCTCAATGTGAGTAAGACAAAGAGGTTGTGATGGACTTCAGGAGAAACTCTGTTGACCACCCCCACTGACCATCGACGGCTCAACCGTGGAGAGAGTCGGTAGCACTAAATTCCTGGGGTGCACATCACAAAGGATCTCACCTGGACCACCAACGCCACGTCACTCAACAAGAAGGGACAACAGCGCCTCTACTTTCTCCGTCGGCTGAAAAGGGCAAGTCTCTCCACCCATCCTCACCACCTTTTACAGGGGCACCATTGAGAGTGTGCTGACCAGCTGCATCACTGTCTGGTATGGGAACTGCAATGCTGCTGACCGCAAGACCCTACAACGGACAGTGAACACTGCCGCAAAGATCATCGGTGCCCCTCTTCCCTCCATCCTGGACATTTTCCTTGCACGATGCTCCAGCAAGGCCTCCAGCATCGTGAAGGACCCCACCCACCCTCCCACAACCTCTTCCAGCTCCTGCCATCAGGAAAAAGGTACCGGAGTATCAAAGCTCGTTCTGTCAGATTGCTCAACAGCTTCTTTCCCCAGGCTGTGAGAGCTCTTAACTCCAATCTCCCTGTCCCGCTCTGAAACCATGAACACCTCAGCCCCCCAACTATAAATAACTATTGACAAATTTCTCCTAAGTGCAATTCTGGGTGTGCTACACACAGGTGAGTGGGCTATACAAACCACCTGTAGTAACGCACTCGTCCCACTATATGCACACTAGACACTTTCTATAAACACTCCTGCAACAAAGACTCAATAAGATAATATATGTTTACTTGAATATTGCACTATAAAATAATGTTTACTGGAGCATTGCACTACTAAGTCTTTTGCACTATGCGCTGCTTCCCACAAAATCTCTCTTCTGAACAATTTAATGTAAAAAAATATATATTTCCTGCACAATTTCATGTACAAATATCTCTTTAGCACTATTTCATGTACAGTATTTATGTAAAGTTCTTGTACAGTCTCAGTTTGTGTATGTGTAGTCAACTAGGTATAGTAGTATTTATAGTATATGTATAGTCAGATGGTTAAACTGTTGTATAGCCCTATTGTGTTTTTTGTTTTTTTCCCCCATATTTGCATTGCTGTATGTGTATCTCATGTCTAACTAGTATGTAGCACCGTGGTCCTGCGAGACACGACATTTCGTTCCACTATATGTCCACACATGTAGCAGAATGACAATAAAGCTCAACTTGAACTTGAACTTGAATAATGTTAAGTTCTGCTCTGATTGGCTGTTTCACAGTGCGGCTCAATGTTGAGCTCTGCTCTGATTGGCTGTTTCACAGTGCAGCTCATTTCAGTAGCTTACAAAATATATATTTCAATACTTTCTCGCACAATTATATCTTTGGGTAATTATACTGTAAATAAAATGCGGGCATCAGGGAGCCGCTATTAATATGTTGGGCAATGGCTTTTTAGTTTCACTTTCACTTTGGAGATTCGCGATCGCACAAACTCTGTTTATACTATGGAGTGGCAGTACTTACCACACATTTGACAAGATCCGATGCTTGTCAGTGGTGCTCAGGATGTGTAAATCATTCGCCATCATCCTCAGGCATCTCTCCTTACTCTGTGTATGTGGTAAGTGAAATCTTATGTACTGCAATGTAACAGGCTACTGCTAGCAAGGAGCTAACCATGTCCCTTTAGTAGCTCGCGTTATTTTATTACAATTTTATTTCCGTGCCTTTCTGAATACAGAAACCAACCCATCCCCTGCACAGCCTGGAACATAACATTTATTTCCATGATCTGTCATTTTTGCTGTTGTCCTCGCTTATTTCTTCACAATATCTGCAGAACTTCTGATGGTTCGGCTGGCGGCTGGCCTAGAACATGGGTGGGTTAATGCAAATGTTGGGGGCATAACTATTAGTTATCCCGACTGTTACATCACAGTCGGTGTTATGTTCTGATTCGCCTATTTTTCAGTGGTCTTTTTTATTCATGAGATTTTCATAAGAAGGGGGAAACAATGGTGTTTGAGGCTCACAGTATGTCATTTCCATGTATATAACTGTTATTATTCAACTATGCCAAGGTAAATACAGTTTTCCATTCTATGGCACCTTTAAATTGAAATAGGTCTGTTTTTGAAGCTGCTGGCACCAATCTGGACGAGCTCACAGAGACTGTAACATCATATATCAGTTTCTGTGAGGATATGGTCAAACAGGTCTGTGGATGATGCAGTCAACATGGGACTGCACTACATCCTGCAACATCTAGACAGACCAGGGACTTATGTGAGGATCCTGTTTGTAGACTTCAGCTCCGCTTTTAACACCATCATCCCATCACTCCTCCAGCCCAAATTAACTCAGCTCTCCGTGCCCACCTCTGTCTGTCAGTGGATCAACAGCTTCCTGACAGACAGGCAGCAGCTAGTAAAGCTTGGTAAATTCTCATCCAGCACCCGTACGATCAGCACTGGTGCCCCCCAGGGTTGCATCCTCTCCCCATTGCTCTTCTCCCTCTACACGAACAACTGCACATCAAAAGACCCCTCTGTCAAGCTCCTGAAGTTTGCAGATGACACCACAGTCATCGGCCTCATTCAGGACGGTGACGAGTCTGCTTACAGACAAGAGGTTGAGCAGCTGGCTGTCTGGTGCAGTCTTAACAACCTTAACACGCTCAAAACTGTGGAGATGATCGTGGACTTCAGGAGAAACCCCCCTGCACTCCCCCCACTCACCATCATGAACAGCACTGTGACTGCAGTGGAGTCATTCAGATTCCTGGGCACCACAATTTCGTAGGACCTGAAGTGGGACAATCATATTGAGTCCATTGTGAAAAAGGCCCAGCATAGGTTGTACTTCCTTCGGCAGCTGAGGAAGTTCAACCTGCCACAGGAGCTGCTGAAACAATTCTACTCTGCCATCATTGAATCCGTCCTCTGCACTTCAATAACTGTCTGGTTCAGCTTAGCTACCAAATCTAAGAATACAGAGGGTAGTCCGGACTGCTGAGCGAATCATTGGAACAACCCTCCCCAGTCTCCAAGAACTGTACTTATCCAGAGTGAGCAAAAGGGCTGGCAAAATCACTCTGGACCTCTCACATCCAGCACACTCCCTCTTTGAACTGCTGCCGTCTGGTCGACGCTACAGAGCTCTGAGCACCAGAACGACCAGCACAGGAACAGTTTCTTCCCTCAGGCAATCCATCTCATGAACAGTTGACAATAAACATGGAACACACAACACTATTATACATTATTTACTTAACACACATACTTATTTACATTTCAAATTTGCACATATCATACCTGTACATACATAATTGTCTATATTGTATATTGTGTTTTTGCTATTTTGCACATTGTCTATTTTGTATATTTGTATATTATTCTTTTTATTATCTGTGTCCTCTGGAGACAGGATGGAGCTATGGTCACTATAACAAATTCCTCAAATGTGTAAACATACCTGGCAATAAAGCTTATTCTCTCATTCTCATTATATGCTGCTATAGTATTGGGATTAGTGCTGTCAGTCGATTAAAAAAACAACAACAACAACTAATTTATCGCACATGTTTTTCTGAAATTATTCATGATTAATCACTCCTAACAATAAAGTTTTTAAATATACTTTTGTACTGCAATAATTTCACATTCAATCTTCAAATTAATGTAGAAACAACATATTTTTCATATTTGTTTAATGGCATCTTTGTTATGACTGAAGGTGATACCAATGATGTTTCTGTGAAATTGGTGTTGTTGTTTTTCTTCTACATTACAGCATTGAGAGCTATCCATTTTAACATTTATTAAACTTTAAAAAATAACAAGATTGATGAATCTTTGATTGTTAATTTCTACATATTACTATCATTAATAACAATACAATATCATTACTAAAATTTTTGTGAGGATTTTTTGAAAGAAGTCTGTTATTTATTTGATGAAAAATACAGTAAAACTGTAATATTGTGAAATATTACATTTTAAAGAACTGCTTAATTTTTTTGTGAGATTAAAATTAGTTAAATAGAAATAAAGTTGCACTTGTGAAAATTTTGAGATAAAATGTCACATTAGGAGAAATAAAGTAATCCACAATTACCACAAATTATTTTACAAAATGTGCACAATTACATTTTCTATTTTTGCACATGAAGGCTGTATTTATCAATGAAAAATTCAGTAAAAACAGTAATAGAAATTTATATTTTTTATGGTAACTGTGATAGTAACAATTTCAGTATTTTTCATCAAATAACTGCAGCTTCGGAGAGCATGTAAAAGAGACTTCCCCCCCCTAAAAAAACCTTTAAAAGACTCAATTATTCCAAAGTTTGACTAGTACTGTGTGTATATTAATTTTGTATTGTTATTAAGATACAACTTCATCTCGCTTGTTCCTTGTACTTGTCCCTGCCTGTTCTTTCCCTTGCTCATTCTAACTCATCTCCATGATCTGAGTGTCCCTTTCCCCTTGTTCCTTTCACTGAGTCATCACCCCATTGTCTTCAATTCAGTATTTCAGTATTGGGTTCATATCAGTCCTTGTCTCTATTCCCTTGTGAATGGCTGGATGAGATTAGAGGTGCTGCAGTTAAATGTGCTGATTCACCTCACTGACTCCCTTTGTACTATTATCCTCTAATTTTGGCCTTTTCCTCACCTCTTGTAAGTCATCTTGCCTTAAACATGGAGTAATGGTGTTGCACAAATCCTATCATGGAATAGCTCATTTTTTGCTCTTTCATGAGATGGTAAGCATGTGTTTTTAAATGTGCTGGATCTATGCCACTTTGGAACATTGCTGTTGACTCATATAGGGTGTGGGGAACAGGGAGAGACTCTCTCGTCCAGATGGGTTTGGCCAGTTCCTCTGTGCTCTCATGTTGTTCAATATCAGTAGCTCCACACACCCAGCGCTGTGGGATCTGCTCCTCTATCCCCACTAGGAACCCTTTTGCACATCTGTACACCCAATCTCATTATGGCCTGCACTCCTTGCCAGCTGCAATAACAGGTTGTAATGCAATACATATCGGATCCACATGTGATATAACACTTGGCCTGGTAAATAAAACTGTTCACTGGATCTCGGAAACAAGTCACAACACAAAGAAATTAGCACAACAGAATAGAAACAAGTCGCAACACAGTTAGCACAACACAGTAGAAACAAGCTGCAACACAACGAAATTAGCACAACACAACAGAAAAAAGCCACAACACAATGAAATTAGCACAACACAACGGAAACAAGTCACAACACAACGAAATTAGCACAACACAATGGAAACAAGTCACAACACAACGAAATTAGCACAACACAATGGAAACAAGTCGCAACACAACAAAATTAGCACAACACAACGGAAACAAGTCACAACTAAGGAAATTAACACAAAACAACGGAAACAAGTCGCAACACAAAGAAATTAGCACAACACAATAGAAACAAGTCGCAACACAGTTAGCACAACACAGTAGAAACAAGCTGCAATACAACGAAATTAGCACAACACAACAGAAATAAGCCACAACACAATCAAATTTGCACAACACAATGGAAACAAGTCGGAACACAACGAAATTAGCACAATGCAACAGAAACAAGCCACAGCTAAACAAATTAACACTAAACAACGGAAACAAGTCGCTACACAACGAAATTAGCACAACACAATAGAAACAAGCTGCAGCAAAACGAAATTAGCACAACACAATGGAAACAAGTCGCAACACAACAAAATTAGCACAACACAACGGAAACAAGTCACAACTAAGGAAATTAACACAAAACAACGGAAACAAGTCACAACACAAAGAAATTAGCACAACACAATAGAAACAAGTCGCAACACAGTTAGCACAACACAGTAGAAACAAGCTGCAATACAACGAAATTAGCCACAACACAATCAAATTTGCACAACACAATGGAAACAAGTCGAACACAACGAAATTAGCACAATGCAACAGAAACAAGCCACAGCTAAACAAATTAACACTAAACAACGGAAACAAGTCGCTACACAACGAAATTAGCACAACACAATAGAAACAAGCTGCAGCAAAACAAAATTAGCACAACACAATGGAAACAAGTCGGAACACAACGAAATTAGCCACAACACAATCAAATTTGCACAACACAATGGAAACAAGTCACAACTAAGGAAATTAACACAAAACAACGGAAACAAGTCACAACACAAAGAAATTAGCACAACACAATAGAAACAAGTCGCAACACAGTTAGCACAACACAGTAGAAACAAGCTGCAATACAACGAAATTAGCCACAACACAATCAAATTTGCACAACACAATGGAAACAAGTCGGAACACAACGAAATTAGCACAATGCAACAGAAACAAGCCACAGCTAAACAAATTAACACTAAACAACGGAAACAAGTCGCTACACAACGAAATTAGCACAACACAATAGAAACAAGCTGCAACAAAACAAAATTAGCACAACACAATAGAAACAAGCTGCAACAAAACAAAATTAGCACAACACAACGGAAACAAGCCTCAACACTACGCGTAACACAATGGAAACAAGTCGCAACACAACAAAAACAAGCCACAACACAATGAAATTAGCACAACGCAACAGAAACAAGTCGCAACACAACGAAATTAGCACAACAAAATAGAAACAAGCTGCAACATAACGAAATTAGCACAACACAACAGAAACAAGCCACAACACAATGAAATTAGCACAACACAACGGAAACAAGTCACAACACAACAAAATTAGCATAACACAATGGAAACAAGCCACAACACTATGCGCAACACAACAAAAACAAGCCACAACACAATGAAATCAGCACAACACAATGGAAACAAGTCACAACACAATGAAATTAGCACAACACAATGGAAACAAGTCACAACACAACGAAATTAGCTTAACACAATGGAAACAAGCCACAACACTATGCGCAACACAAGAAAAACAAGCCACAACTAAGGAAATTAACACAAAACAACGGAAATAAGTCACAACACAACGAAATTAGCACAACACAATGTAAACAAGTCGCAACACAACGAAATTAGCACAACACAATGGAAACAAGTCGCAACACAGCAAAATTAGCACAACACAATGGAAACAAGCCACAACACTATGCGCAACACAACAAAATTAGCACAACACAATAGAAACAAGTCACAACACAACGAAATTAGCACAACACAATGGAAACAAGTCGCAACACAACAAAATTAGCACAACACAACGGAAACAAGTCACAACTAAGGAAATTAACACAAAACAACGGAAACAAGTCACAACACAAAGAAATTAGCACAACACAATAGAAACAAGTCGCAACACAGTTAGCACAACACAGTAGAAACAAGCTGCAATACAACGAAATTAGCCACAACACAATCAAATTTGCACAACACAATGGAAACAAGTCGGAACACAACGAAATTAGCACAATGCAACAGAAACAAGCCACAGCTAAACAAATTAACACTAAACAACGGAAACAAGTCGCTACACAACGAAATTAGCACAACACAATAGAAACAAGCTGCAACAAAACAAAATTAGCACAACACAATAGAAACAAGCTGCAACAAAACGCAATTAGCACAACACAACGGAAACAAGCCTCAACACTACGCCGTAACACAATGGAAACAATTCGCAACACAACAAAAACAAGCCACAACACAATGAAATTAGCACAACGCAACAGAAACAAGTCGCAACACAACGAAATTAGCACAACAAAATAGAAACAAGCTGCAACATAACGAAATTAGCACAACACAACAGAAACAAGCCACAACACAATGAAATTAGCACAACACAACGGAAACAAGTCACAACACAACAAAATTAGCATAACACAATGGAAACAAGCCACAACACTATGCCGCAACACAACAAAAACAAGCCACAACACAATGAAATCAGCACAACACAATGGAAACAAGTCACAACACAATGAAATTAGCACAACACAATGGAAACAAGTCACAACACAACGAAATTAGCTTAACACAATGGAAACAAGCCACAACACTATGCCGCAACACAAGAAAAACAAGCCACAACTAAGGAAATTAACACAAAACAACGGAAATAAGTCACAACACAACGAAATTAGCACAACACAATGTAAACAAGTCGCAACACAACGAAATTAGCACAACACAATGGAAACAAGTCGCAACACAGCAAAATTAGCACAACACAATAGAAACAAGTCACAACGAAATTAGCACAACACAATGGAAACAAGCTGTAACACAAAGATTAAGCTTATAATCGCAGCAAGCATAATCGTATTAATCGCAGTATTGCCGCTCTGACCAAAGTGCGCATGCGCTTGTGACATATATGAATAACGTGACACGCACCTGTAATAATACGGAGATTAGAAACGATGGAGGGGAAGAAAGCATCGCATTCTGAGGAAAACACAACAAGCTGCCAGCAGTCTCTGTGCAACATGATCTCACAGAATTCCGTGTAATGTTCACGGACTTAATTAACCCCGAATCTGTGGTGGCATCACGGAATCGCCGAAAATTCTGTGATGGACTCACAGAAAAAATTCCGTGATGGGCTCACAGAAGTGATACCAATGTAAGTCAGTGACAGGCATCAGCCGTGCTCCACGCACGGAAACCAGTGAATCCGTGCATGGACCACGGTTTATGCCTTCTGTGAGCCCATCACGGAATTTTCAGCGATTCCGTGATGCCACCACAGATTCGGTTAATTAAGTCCGTGAATATTACACGGAATTCTGTGAGATCAGGTTGCTCTGTTCCTTACCCTCATCCAGAAAGGACAAACAGAACGCGACTGCAGCGTATAGGCAAACAAATTCCATCATATTTCTATCATGGCGCCGAAAAGCGTGGAATACAGCGATACAAAATCATTATGCATTAGACGTAAATAGATTAAAACAGCGACCAGTAACACTGCTCTTTCTGAGTCCATCATTTGTGCTGTCCAGTGGGGTATGTGAATAATGGCAGTGAAAAATTAACCACAATTCTTAGCGAATAATAAGAATAATGGAAATTGCATGTAAACGGAGTAAGAGCTTTGCTCTTGACATGTAAACATCAAAATGCGATTAAGTCCTTACTCTGATTATTGGAAATAATCGCAATATTCGTGCGCATGTAAACGCAGTCACTGTTGGAGTGGAAATGGAACACTTCAGCTTTAAGATGGTGATTGCTAGAGAGGCAAAGCAGATTTGCTGCTGGATTTAGAGCACAAAAGGTATTTGGATTTGTTCATTGAAAGCAGCCGTGCATGGATGTGGAACCTGTGTGACAGCAGTGCTGGACCCATAGGGTGGGTATAGCGTGAAGATGATGGTGCTCTGCTTAAAACAAAGCAAATAAAAAAGGGATTTTCTCCCAAAATCAACAGTGCAGATCTTCCAGTGAAAGTCTTTATCCCTAATCCAAGCAAGTTAAGTCTTGTCCTTTGAAAACAAATCTGTGCAGATATTTTCTTGACAAGTGATCACAGTAAACAATGAATGATGGCTTAGAAGAAGACCTAATATAACGTGATATCTGTCTATTAAAGTCAGCTTGAATGTTCATAATACATTTTACTTTCATAACATGACGTATTTCCAAATGATTCAATGAGAACTGAATCAGGGTGGAATTTTCTCCCCCTGGTGCTACATAGCATAATGGATCCAGGTCTGAATGCCAGTTTGCTTAAACTGCACCTAAATGGCTATTAAACACTGGCTAACTAGCCCAGTCAGCTTAAATGATGTTAGTGGGGAAAAGAAAAGTCATTTCTAAGTTGGAGTTTCATTTTAGTTTAAATATTAGGGAGACGCATTTTGAAATTTCTAGTGTTTTGGATAGTGACCCCAGGTCTGTGATCACATGACAGCTCAGTTGTGACATATCTCTGTATGTTTCTGTCAAAAGCCGTTCACTCAGTCACCCTGAGCCTCAGCCCTCTGAAGCTGTTGTTTCACACCTCAAATGTGTCTCTGTGTCATCACATCTTGTGTCAGGAGCAGAGACATGACTTTATTTGACGTAAAGGGCTCAGAGGTCTTTGTTTTGTTTGAAATTAAAATACTGCGGCTTGCCTGTTTTACCTGAGGGCATGCAACATATAGTTTGTGTTTGCTTTGCTGCTCATGTCCTAAGAAAACAAACTTTTCCTGGACTTTATGTGATTTCATTATACTTCCACCTTTACACTTTCACCTTTTATTTTAATGGTGAAAAAAGGTTTAGAAACAATTTTCATGCATATATTGCTAGTAAATAGCCTATTGCAAAGAAATGGCAAGTAATGCATTGAATTAAACTTTGAAGTAGAAAAACTGGAATAGTGTTTTCTTGTAAAGCATACAACTACAATCTTTGTTTTATTGATATAAACTAATGTATTTACCATGAGTCAGTGTTATATTATATTATATTATATTATATTATATTATATTATATTATATTATATTATATTATATTATATTATATTATATTATATTATATTCCGTGTAATGTTCACGGACTTAATTAACCGAATCTGTGGTGGCATCACGGAATCGCCGAAAATTCTGTGATGGACTCACAGAAAAATTCCGTGATGGGCTCACAGAAGTGATACCAATGTAAGTCAGTGACAGGCATCAGCCGTGCTCCACGCACGGAAACCAGTGAATCCGTGCATGGACCACGGTTTATGCCTTCTGTGAGCCCATCACGGAATTTTCAGCGATTCCGTGATGCCACCACAGATTCGGGGTTAATTAAGTCCGTGAATATTACACGGAATTCTGTGAGATCAGGTTGCTCTGTTCCTTACCCTCATCCAGAAAGGACAAACAGAACGCGACTGCAGCGTATAGGCAAACAAATTCCATCATATTTCTATCATGGCGCCGAAAAAGCGTGGAATACAGCGATACAAAATCATTATGCATTAGACGTAAATAGATTAAAACAGCGACCAGTAACACTGCTCTTTCTGAGTCCATCATTTGTGCTGTCCAGTGGGGTATGTGAATAATGGCAGTGAAAAAATTAACCACAATTCTTAGCGAATAATAAGAATAATGGAAATTGCATGTAAACGGGAGTAAGAGCTTTGCTCTTGACATGTAAACATCAAAATGCGATTAAGTCCTTACTCTGATTATTGGAAATAATCGCAATATTCGTGCGCATGTAAACGCAGTCACTGTTGGAGTGGAAATGGAACACTTCAGCTTTAAGATGGTGATTGCTAGAGAGGCAAAGCAGATTTGCTGCTGGATTTAGAGCACAAAAGGTATTTGGATTTGTTCATTGAAAGCAGCCGTGCATGGATGTGGAACCTGTGTGACAGCAGTGCTGGACCCATAGGGTGGGTATAGCGTGAAGATGATGGTGCTCTGCTTAAAACAAAGCAAATAAAAAAGGGATTTTCTCCCAAAATCAACAGTGCAGATCTTCCAGTGAAAGTCTTTATCCCTAATCCAAGCAAGTTAAGTCTTGTCCTTTGAAAACAAATCTGTGCAGATATTTTCTTGACAAGTGATCACAGTAAACAATGAATGATGGCTTAGAAGAAGACCTAATATAACGTGATATCTGTCTATTAAAGTCAGCTTGAATGTTCATAATACATTTTACTTTCATAACATGACGTATTTCCAAATGATTCAATGAGAACTGAATCAGGGTGGAATTTTCTCCCCCTGGTGCTACATAGCATAATGGATCCAGGTCTGAATGCCAGTTTGCTTAAACTGCACCTAAATGGCTATTAAACACTGGCTAACTAGCCCAGTCAGCTTAAATGATGTTAGTGGGGAAAAGAAAAGTCATTTCTAAGTTGGAGTTTCATTTTAGTTTAAATATTAGGGAGACGCATTTTGAAATTTCTAGTGTTTTGGATAGTGACCCCAGGTCTGTGATCACATGACAGCTCAGTTGTGACATATCTCTGTATGTTTCTGTCAAAAGCCGTTCACTCAGTCACCCTGAGCCTCAGCCCTCTGAAGCTGTTGTTTCACACCTCAAATGTGTCTCTGTGTCATCACATCTTGTGTCAGGAGCAGAGACATGACTTTATTTGACGTAAAGGGCTCAGAGGTCTTTGTTTTGTTTGAAATTAAAATACTGCGGCTTGCCTGTTTTACCTGAGGGCATGCAACATATAGTTTGTGTTTGCTTTGCTGCTCATGTCCTAAGAAAACAAACTTTTCCTGGACTTTATGTGATTTCATTATACTTCCACCTTTACACTTTCACCTTTTATTTTAATGGTGAAAAAAGGTTTAGAAACAATTTTCATGCATATATTGCTAGTAAATAGCCTATTGCAAAGAAATGGCAAGTAATGCATTGAATTAAACTTTGAAGTAGAAAAACTGGAATAGTGTTTTCTTGTAAAGCATACAACTACAATCTTTGTTTTATTGATATAAACTAATGTATTTACCATGAGTCAGTGTTATATTATATTATATTATATTATATTATATTATATTATATTATATTATATTATATTATATTATATTATATTATATTATATTATATTATATTATAGTTAGTGCTGGGCAACTATTAATCATGATTATTCACATCCAAAATAAAAGTTTTTGTTTATGTAATATATGCATGTGTACTGTATATTTATTATGTATATACTAAAAGACACACACATACAGTATATATTTTGAAAATATTTACATGCATATATTTATATTCATATATATATATATATATATATAATAAATATACACAGTACACACATATATTATGTACACAAAAACTTTTATTTTGGATGCGATTAATCACAATTAATCATTACCCAGCACAAATGATTATATTATATTATATTATATTATATTATATTATATATTATATTATATTATATTATATTATATTATATTATATTATATTAGGTTTGTTTTATATGGTCTTATTATTATTTACGTAGTGTTTACATTTATTTACTTTCTTCATGTAAAATTGCTGCAGTGCAAAATCAAAGAAAAAGTTTTTTGAAAAGAAAAACAAAAAAACATCCAGGACTATTAACAACATTTGGAGCTTTAGCGAAATAGACCGTAACATGTTTAAATCTCATTTTGTTGTTATCCTTTGTATCAACAGTTTGCTCTGTTTTTTTAGGACACATTTCACAGATGTTCCTCCTGTAAAACAATGTCTGCCGTTGTCTGTCAGCACAATGTTATTGTTCTGGGTTAGCTCCACTAATGAGCTTTGTCTTCCTCTTGCTAACCTAGAAACCTCCTTCCAGCTTTTTCATCAGACTGATTTGTTACAGTCCCAAACTAAGTAGACTGTATTTTGTAACCGCAGAAGGAGGTCATTGCATTTTTTATGGGAGTGTTTTTCAAAAAGTGAAAGACAAGGTACGTAGGATGCAGGACAATGGCTGTCACAGTGGTTTTATAAGAGAAACCACTGTATTATTTACCCTCTAGATGAACCGGTGAATTGTCTGAACCTGAGATTTAGCTTTGGTGTATATCAAAAAGGAGAACGCTTCAAAAAAATGGTCACAGTTCACTTGCAGTATGTACAAACATCGAAGTTTTAGCAGAAGGAAATGGTACGCCATTTAATTGCCCAACAGGCATGATAGATCAGCTTTTCCATAATATTCTTTATTGGTGTTTGGTGTTTTCCTAGAAATGTGAGTCATAATAGGGTTTTTCATAACATCTAAACATTGTTATAGTATATGTCACCATTTTTTAGATTGCCTCTCACTAAACCTTCTTAAAGCACAACATTAGGTTTTGAAAGTTCTACAGCCTCCTTAAAACTGTCTGATTATCCATTTGCAAGATCGTATCTTGTTACATTTTTCCAGGTGCACACATAGCTTGGCTACTGATTGCTTTCTGACATGAGGAATCTTTGGATCACGCTCGCGCCAGCAGACGCTGAGGGATTACAACCGTTGTCACCATGCCATGCTGTCCACACTGTGATGCCTGGAATGTGAGCAGTTGTCCCGAATCCTTTTGTCTTACAAGGGGGTCCAAATGGCATGGAGCAGGAAAGACATTGCTCTAATTTTCATTGATTTTCATACTGAGCTATGTTTAGAGGTTCTGAAAGAAAGACGCAGGGAGGCCTGTAATGTCTGCAATCTCCAGTCAGTGTATTATTACGTCCTGGCACGAGCTCTGTCACCAAAGCAAAGACGAGTGCCATGGTTTTTAGCGTCTGGTTGCCAAGCTAACCTCAGAAAGTGAGTTGCAGATCTTTGGAAGCAACTCTCTCATGGAGCCTTGCCCAGTTAATAAATGCAGAGTTCAAAACAAGTGCATGCATGTAGTCTCATTTGGTCAATTGTCCAAAAATGGAACACTAACTCTTGTAATTGGCTTTTTTTCTCTCTCTAATCTGATGTTTTCAGTGCCTGATTAAAGGAGTGATTAAGCTGTCTGTAATGATTCCTGTTCTTTGACAATTCCATTAATGATTTTTGTTGTACTTTAATAGAATAACTTTTTGGATTAAAAAAAAAATCAATTCCACTGCCAGATGATGAGATTTTAATTTCAGTAACAGAAAAACTTGTATGTGCTGTATGTTTTTGTTTCACTAAAAAGAATTGGCTCATTAGTGTTACTTGCCCAAGAAATCAGAATACACTCTTTGCGCTGCATTTTTTTTTTTTTTAAAGAACTGGTTCTTTAGAGTCATCTATGTCAGGAATCAGACTAAGCTGTTTGCACTTAGTTTTTGATTTGCTTAACCAGCTAAGTAGAATTATTTATTTGGTAACTGGACTACACAGTTTACACTGTTTTTGATTCACTAAACAGAACCGGCTCATTAGAATCATATCTTTGGGAATCAGGCAACACTGTTTGCTCTCTGGGTTTTTGATTCATCACAAAGAACCGACTCAGTAGTCATTCATTTGGGAATCAGACCACACTGTTAGTTACGGTGGCCGAGAGAGCTCAACGCGCTGCAAATAGAAAAAACACCTGCAAATTAAGAAAACAACTTCATCAATTTGACAACACACGCGCTGCAAATGCTCACAACACAACCAAAAAAAAGAAACACACTGCAAATACTCACAACACAACCAAACAAAGAAACGCGATGCAAATAAAATTCTTTATTTGGTTGTGTTGTGAGAATTAGCAGCGCGTTTCTTTATTTGTTTGCGTTGTGAGCATTTGCAGCACCTGCTGTCAAACTGAAGAAGATGTTTTCTTGATTTGCTGGTGCTTTTTCTATTTGCATGTGTTTTCTGAAGTTGCAGCACGTTGAGCTCTCTCGGCCACCGTAGTTAGTACTGCGTTTTTAAATCTCTGAAAAGAACCGGCTCTTTCGAATCATTTGTTTGGGAATCAAACTACAATATTTACGCAATGTATTTTTGATTAACTAAAAAGAATCGGCTCATTAGAATCTTTTACTTGGGAATCAGACCGCTCTGTTTGTGCTGTGTGATTTTGATTCACTATAAAGAACCAGTTTATTAAGGCCCCAATATACATATTTTATATTTTTAACTTAAAAAGGAGTTCAAAATACCTTTTCTGCAATATGCTGTTAGCAAACATCTCTACACTGCTGAATGCAACATTTAGATGTATATGTAAATATGTGCTACGGTCTTTCTCCAGAGCACAACTTCCTATTAGGTATCATCACCATGGACCAATGGGTTTACCAGCCAGAGTGAACTTTTCCAGAAAGTTTGCGGTTTCAAATTTTTAAACAAACTTCATGTTGGCCTAATTTTGTCATCCCACCAATTCGTTCTTCAATTTTACTTGAAGTATATCAGGGCCTTTATAGGAATCGGACTACACTGTTTGTGCTGTGTATTTTTGATTCGCTAAACAAGAACCGGCTCATTAGAGTCATTCATTTGGGAATCAGACTACGCCCTTTGCACCATCTGTTTTTGAATCACCAAAAAGAACCGGCTCATTAGAGTCATGCATTTGGGAATTGGACTACACTGCTGGAGCTGTGGGTTTTAGAATCACTAAAAAGAACCGGCTCATTAGAGCCATTCTTTCGGAATTCAGACTATGCTGTTTGAGCTGTGGGTTTTTGATTTACTAAAAAGAACCGGCTTGGTTCCATTCAGTTCCCAACCATAGTCTCATTTAATCCTAGAGATGTCTAGTGGGGTTTAGGTCGGGGTGTTTTGCAGGCTTGTCAAGATCTTCAACACCACCTCAGTGAACCGCAGGGTCATTGTCATGCTGGAACAGTTAAGACCCTTCCCAAAACTGTTGCCACAAACTTATAAGCACAGCATTCTCTAGAATGTCATTGTGTAGTGCAGCATTCAGATTTTTCATCACTGGAATTACCGGAATCGCCGAAGCTGTTAATTACAAGGGGCAGTTCATTGTATCCATGTTTATGTATATTAAAACTACTTCCATCCTCCTGTTTGCGCAACTAATGGTGATAGAAAGTGTATGAATGACCTGTGTGATCGGAGCGTTACGGACCCATCTGCCTGGGGTGAACGGGGGAGGGCGACTGCATCGGTGTGGTTTGGATTCGGGGTTCGACAGATCTTTGTCACAAACAAGTCCTGTACAGTTCTTTGTGTGTCATTCAATGAAAATACATAAATCAGAGAGCGAGAGACAAGGGCTTTCTTGGATGAGAGACTAGGATGACTAGGATCAACTAGGAAGCTAAACAAATGATCATAAGTCATTGTGACACATATCTAATCTGTGATAGTGGACCAGCCAAGTCTCATTGAAACACATCCGGCACAGACATTAATGAATGCTCTCACGACACACCATTAAATCAGCAGCTGCATCTGGTCTCAGTCGGAAGGGTGAAATGGGCAGATGAGCTTCCTCATCGTCTGACAGTGAGCAATCGTAGAGGTTAATACTGTTTCCTCACACTGGGTTCCTTTGTATGCTGTAAATGCTGCTCTATATGAAACTCATAAGACATTAACATCATGAGTCTTTAACTGATTTATACTTTATAGCCCATAACCAAAAGTGCTGTGGCTAAGTAAAAGATTCATATTTCTTTCTTTCTCTTTTGCTAGGTCATTCCTGTAATTAAATTACAAGATCGAGTCATGACTCATGTGGCATTATGCAGTGTAATCAGAATTTATATAAGGTGAGTTATTATAAATGACAGTTATTTGACTATATCTATAAAAAATACAGAAAATAATTATTTGCTCTAATTTGCACTTCTCTGAGCAAATCACACAAATTTAAATGTTATTTCTAATTGGCTTTTTTTTCCTAATTTGATGTTTTCAGAAACGAGCAATTGAGCTGTCCGTAATGATTCCTGTTCTTGGCAAATCCACTAATGATTTTTAGTACTTTTATAGAATAACTATTTGAGGAAAAATCAATTCCACTGCTAGATGATGATATTTCAATTTCAATAACACTACTTTTATTATGTTGGAAATATTTGCTGTTTGGCTATGATAAGCAGTTGTGTCTCTTCTTTTTGCTTATTTCCTACTTTCAATTTTCAATTTTTCAACTTTCAAATTGATTTTTAACTTTTTTTGTTTTTGTTTATAATATATTACTATTATATATTAATATATTATAAAATATTACTATTCAAATCTTTTTTTTTTCTTTTTCTATTTTTAAATAAGTGCCGTTTTTTAATAAACTTTTTATTCATCAAATAGTCTTAAAAACGTATCATGGTTTCTACAAAATTATTAGGCAGCACAACTGTTTTCAACATAGATAATAATAAGAAATGTTGCTTGAGCACCAAATCAACATAGATTGATTTAAGAAAGTACAACACAGCACAATATGCAGTTTGAAATATGGTTAAAACACCTGTAAATACAGAAAATTCCTTCAAATTAACACTGTACATTGAACCAGATTTTTACACACTCTTTTTTAAGAGTGTATTATCTCACCTTACATAAGGTCTTAGCATGTGAACCTGGGACATTCTCTCTACTAAAGCTTTAAAAAGCTGTCTAATGAATCTATAGGCAGAGTAATCACAGTTTACTGAAATACAGCTTCTGAGTTCAAAGGTGCAGCAGCTGTGCAAGAAAAGTGTGAAGATGAAAGTGGTGCGTGATGTTCTCTCTTCCTCCGCTGGTGCTGAGAGCTGTGAAACACTCTGAGTGAATTATTCTGTTAAAAAAAAAGAAAAGTCACACCCACAGTTGAGGATTCCCTTCTGCAGAACATAATTACAAAATAAGAAATAAGAAAGGTGGTTAATCTGCTGCCGGTTCTTGTGTGGGTATTTATTAGCATTTTGAAAACGTCACTATTTATATCTTTGAGTGCTTTTCCCTGTCTAAACACCTGATGCCTAAGCTTGTTTATATGTCAGTGACAGTTTAGTGCTAAATTACTATATAATTTCCCATTTTATTGTAAACAGCCTGGAGGGGTGGTCTGAATATTTCTAATAAAAACACAAACGAAGTACATATGTGACTATGTACTTCGTTGACTATGTGACTATGAGAAAATTATTCTCCCCAGGGCATCTGTTCTTTTGAAACAGTTACTGCCTGTTAGTTTAATGCAGAATGCCGTGAAAATGGCTTATTCAGTACATTGGCTACATGCAGGACCTACTAATGGAGCCCCGTCTCCATCCCCCCACGCTGACTCTGATCTGCAGCCAAAGGATGCAATGATATGGATCACAGCCTCCTTATGGGGCAATTCTGGACTATTCAAGCTCATATACAAACATTATCAGTCTCTGCCTTTGAAGTGGGCCAATGGAACAAGCTCTTGTCTCAGGCATCTCAAGTTGAAGAAGAGCCGCACCCATTGTGCTTCAAATTATTTTGTTTACCTTTATAGTTTCTTTTTTTAAGATGTGTCATTTGAACGTCTTGTTCTCACATCCTTTAAAAAGCCTTAAATTTCTTGACAAAGGCAGATTTGTGTTCTGTGTTTCATGTGTGATTTGTTATTAAAACAAAATATTTGGGCTGAGCGCATCGAAGGGCTCATCCCTTGTTTTGAAATGGCCAGGTTCTAATAACATCATAGCCACAAACCTTGATTTTCTACACTCAGAAATGTTAAGCTTTTTTAACTGAATTGAATAATTGAATTGAATAATTATTATTATTATTTAAATTATTCAATTAAAATGAATAAGGATTATTCAGTTCAATTTGATGGAATTTTATGATTAATTAAATTGTGTAAATCTTAAAAAAATTTTTTTTTTTTTTTTTTGTTAGTGTATGTTGATCGGTCACATTGGGAGGGAGGAATATTCTTATTCTAGAGCATTTGATTGAACAAAATTCTGAAAAATGCAACACTTTCATCAATTCATCAATCAAGTCAACAATTATTTGGTCTGTATTTCAAAGAGAAGTACTATACATTTTAATATTGTCAATTTATTTATAAAACTAAACTAATATATCAATTAAGCATTACATATATTGATTGTAAAATCATTTACATGTATTTAGTGTGTTTCTATAGATGTCTATTATTTAAAATATTTAACATAATAAATACAATATATATATATATATATATATATATATATATATATATATTTAAATTGAATTTCACATAAAAGTAAATTGTGTATAAATGTCTATATACACTTATTGAAAATATCTGCAGGACTAAACAATGTAAATCCAAAAGGTTAATTTTGCCAACTTTTACAAAACTATTATTATCAAGGAATTATTTTACCTGTATTGATCATAAGATGGTTTTCATGTATGTTTGTGTATAAAACAAAACCCTGTAAATTTTATGATATATAGTAAGTAATACAAGTAAATAATAAATTAATTTTAAATATAAATTATGTGTTTTTATTTTTATATAATAAATACATGCGCGCAAAACACACACACACACACACACACACACACACACACACACACACACACACGCACACACACAAATGCATGCTAAATAAAATATTTTGTGTATATATGAAGTGTATATGCATATATTTTTTGAAAATATCTACAGATATTCAGTTGTCTTCTGTGAAAATAATAAGCACACTCCTAATTATGATTTCATAGAGATCATCACACAAGATTTTAAACAAAATCCCGGCTGTTTCAGAAACACTTGTATTGTGTCTACACAGTTTGCTCTATCAAAACTTTGCTTGTATGTTACTGCGTTTGACCTTTTGAGACTGACAAGGCGTGCAGAATAAACACTGTGGTTACGTTAGTTAATCATACCAGCATACTGGTTCTGTCAGCGCTCAAATTAATAACACTCAGATACTCCTCCTCGACCTGAGAGAAGATAAACAAAGTAACGTCTGCTTTTAAGCATGTGTTGAGGCTTTCTGTTGCCTTGTCGCTCTCTGTAAAAACATAAATTATCACTCTTTAGTGTTTCTTTCATGGAATGTTGAAATAAATGGATTAAAGCAGCTGAAGCGTCATTAAGACTAAAGCGCTCTATATTTTCCAGAGATTTCAGTTGGATTTGCACTAGTGGATCGGTGATGGTGGGATGTCACATCAGTTAGGTGAAACCAAGCAGCAGTAAGGTGTTCTCCCATTACCCTATGCAACGGTTCAATATGTTGCCATGGCAACCAACCTCCTCAATTAGAGAAATGTCCTCAACCCCCACTCAGAGTAAGGTTTTGGTATCTTTGCAATGCAGTTTGAGGTTCATATAGAGGGACGAATATATTCCTGGTGGGAAAATGAAAAGAAAATAGAAGACTGAGAGCATCTGGTAGCACTTTATTTTGTGTTTTGGATGTCTGCAGTCGTCTCAGGCAGCGTGAAGGTTAAACGGGGGTTTGATGGAGCCGTCCACATGGGCTTTTTTGGTGTGGATGACAGGAGGACAAGCAGAGTGCATCTGCCCTCCAGGGCAAGAGAATGCTGGCTGAATGGAGAGCAGAACATAACCGCTGCGTTGCCAAGGTAACGTGGAACAGTACACCACGGTGAAAGAAAGGGAACGAGGGATAAGGGGGGAGGGAGATTGCAGGACAGGTAGGAGTGAAATAAGAGAACGGTGGTCACCCTTCACAGTGCTTGTATAATGATCGCTGCACCCACAATCTGAGGGAAGTCCTGCTTCAAGGACACAAAGAAGTCACTCTTCAAGGTGAAGAACGCAACACTACGCAGTTTGTCAAAATGTGCCCTGCTCCTTTATGAGGAACTCAATATTTCACCACTGAATAAGAGCTTGGCTGAGCTTGCAGTGATCTTGTCCTTGAAGTATGTTGTGAGTTCCTCCTTCATGTGAGCTTTTCTTGGATAGGACACACTGTTTGTTGCTTGACTTGTAAGACTGTGTCCTATTTATTTGAGCTTTGATCTCACAATGTACAGGGTTTTTTGATGTTTTGATGAATATGCATGGCTGACAGCTTGGAGAGGTTAATAATTTCCTGTTATTCTGCATGTGTGTCCACTTTGTTTTATACTACAAACTGAAATTTAATGAATTTTACTCCACTCCACCACATGCCAAAACATTTGCTTGTCAACAGTTTTTTGCTTGTCAATCACATTTTTAATCAAGATTATTTTTACAGTTTTCTTTCTGTACAAATAATAATAATAATAAATTAAATAATAATAATAATAATAAAAGCTGTCATTATTTGCTCATGTACCCTCAAACCATTTTTAGCAGAATTATACACTGAACAAAATTATCAATGCAACACTTTTGTTTTTGCCCCCATTTTTCATGAGCTGAACTCAAAGATCTAAGACTTTTTCTATGTACACAAAAGGCCTATTTCTCTCAAATATTGTTCACAAATCTGTCTAAATCTGTGTTAGTGAGCACTTCTCCTTTGCCGAGATACTCCATCCACCTCACAGGTGTGGCATATCAGCATGCTGATTAGACAGCATGATTATTGCACAGGTGTGCCTTAGGCTGGCCACAATAAAAGGCCACTCTAAAATATGCAGTTTTACTGTATTGGGGGGGTCCGGGGGGGCTCCGAAAACCAGTCAGTATCTGGTGTGACCACCATTTGCCTCACGCAGTGCAACACATCTCCTTTGCATAGTTGATCAGGTTGTTGATTGTGGCCTGTGGAATGTTGGTCCACTCCTCTTCAATGGCTGTGCGAAGTTGCTGGATATTGGCAGGAACTGGAACACGCTGTCGTATACGCTGATCCAGAGCATCCCAAACATGCTCAATGGGTGACATGTCCGGTGAGTATGCTGACCATGCAAGAACTGGGATGTTTTCAGCTTCCAGGAATTGTGTACAGATCCTTGCAACATGGGGCCGTGCATTATCATGCTGCAGCATGAGGTGATGGTCGTGGATGAATGGCACAACAATGGGCCTCAGGATCTCGTCACGGTATCTCTGTGCATTCAAAATGCCATCAATAAAATGCACCTGTGTTCGATGTCCATAACATACGCCTGCCCATACCATAATCCACAGCCACCATGGGCCACTCGACCCACAACGTTGACTTCAGTAAACCGCTCACCCACACGACGCCATACACACTGTCTGCCATCTGCCCTGTACAGTGAAAACCGGGATTCATCTGTGAAGAGAACACCTCTCCAAAGTGCGAATGTGAGCATTTGCACACTCAAGTCGGTTACGACGATGAACTGCAGTCAGGTCGAGACCCCGATGAGGACATCGAGCATGCAGATGAGCTTCCCTGAGATGGTTTCTGATATTTTGTGCAGAAATTCTTTGGTTATGCAAACCGACTGTTGCAGCAGCTGTTCGGGTGGCTTGTCTCAGACGATCTTGGAGGTGAAGATGCTGGATGTGGAGGTCCTGGGCTGGTGTGGTTACACATGGGTCTGCGGTTGTGGGTCTGCGGTTGGATGTACTGCCAAATTCTCTGAAACGCCTTTGGAGACGGCTTATTGTAGAGAAATGAACATTCAATTCATGGGCAACAGCTCTGATGGACATTCCTGCAGTCAGCATGCCAATTGCACGCTCCCCCAAATCTTGCGACATCTGTGGCATTGTACTGTGTGATAAAACTGCACATTTTAGAGTGGCCTTTTATTGTGGCCAGCCTAAGGCACACCTGTGCAATAATCATACTGTCTAATCAGCATGTTGATATGCCACACCTGTGAGGTGGATGGAGTATCTCGGCAAAGGAGAAGTAATCACTAACACAGATTTAGACAGATTTGTTAACAATATTTGAGAGAAATAGGCCTTTTGTGTACATAGAAAAAGTCTTAGATCTTTGAGTTCAGCTCATGAAAAATGGGGGCAAAAACAAAAGTGTTGCGTTTATAATTTTGTTCAGTGTATATATAATATTATTATATAATAATAATAATAATAATTATTATTATTAATATTCAATTAGCATTTGGCTAAATTTTTGGCATTTTCATATTTGGGAGAACTGTCTCTTTAAGAAAATGAAATTGCAAAAACAGACCAAAAAACAGTTAAAACAAAAAGTATTATAAATGACTCATGTTGCATTCCAAGTCTTCTGAAGCCTCTTTCAGAAGGTTTTAATTGCTGAAAATGGAGGTTTGAATTGCTGAAAATTGCATATCTCAATCTGAACATTTGCATGACGCAGTCAGTCACGAGACACACAAGAGCCAGTGACGATTCACAATCAAAGCTGGTGTAATGCTTTTATCAGGCATCAGTTTTTTGAATGTGTTTGTGATTTCACCATTTTGGCAGATGGAAATGGTCATTGAAATTTTTAAAGGATTTCTCACTAAAAACAACGGAGTTCATAGTTCGCTGATATAGGGATGCCTATATACCTTTAGCATCTTAATAGTGACACTAAACACGCTCAACCACGTTTCAGTTTTTTGACGCCTTGGGTCGGGTTGCCAGGTATGGTCCATTCCTTTTTTGTTACAACCAGCCATCAAATAGTGAAGCTTAATTATTTGTAATTTAATCCACTTCATCAATCTTGTCCAAGTCATAGGATTTCATTGGATGGAAGAAAATCCCTCGATCAAAAGTGAAATGGCACCACTCTGCTGTAGCGCTGCTGCTGACCTTGCTTTGTGTTCTGTACACAGAGCTGGACTTTTACCATTCCCATTCTGAGAATCATTACAAAATCTTGCATCACAAATTGCTACCAGTCACAACAGCTAAATTTATTCTAATAATAGATCTCATGTAACTCCATGATGGCAAGAGAGAGGCACATACAGTATAACTGCTGTGTTTACATGAGATTCGTTTCAACATTAAATCCTACTGAGCGATTGCTCCGGGCCTGGGAATGTAACCTCAATGGTGATTTTAGATATGGTGCTACCTGCTGTTAGAGTCACAGCGTTTTCTCTATAGGCTCTCTGTGGCGATCACAGGCTGAAAAATGACTAGCATTTGGGCCATAATAGCATTCAAATTGTCAGTTTGGAGTGCTCTGCCAGAGGAATCATTTATCATGAAGAGTTTCAGATGGCTCAGATTGCTATTAAATAATATCTTTCAGCGCTTTTGACAAGAGAATTCAGCAGGCATTTATCTCTATTAAAGCAACGTGTTGAAATTATTGGATAATTTGGGGTCAAGTTTGTGCGGCCTGACTGGAGAACACAAGTTAAACAGTTAAAGAGTGTGTTTTGATTTTTTAGCAGTGTGTAGCAGCTGGGTAATATCTCTGTGAGTGCTGAATTATATGCTTGTTTACAAAGCCAAGCTGTTTCTTAAATTATGATAAGTAATGATTAATACTTCAGCCAGAAAAAAAACTATAGCTTTATTTCCCATGGTGCCTGTTGATATTTCCTAAATGCAATGCTATTCTTTTTATTTGTGTAACATTGTGCATCTGAAGTGTCTTTACTTTCTCTGTGGGGAACCATCAGCAGCTCTGCAGGGAAATTGAAAAGAAGTGGAAGAAACATAATATTTCTCATTTTCAGTCATTCAAAACCACAGACTAATTTGTTTGCATTGCTTCTTTTTAGTTTTGGATTTTTGTCATAATGGTGGCTAGAGACATGAATAGAGTGTTAAAAAGTAACACGTGTTGAAAGAATCCAAAGAAAACAGGCTGCTGATGTTTTGAGGTGATGGATCACAGATTTTTGGCTGAGGCACTGGAAAGGGTTATTAATTTGTGGTGTTTACATTCGGTAAGTTGTGAAGCTTAGCAAAGAAAAGGTGCTGAAATGTTTGGATTTTGAGGTTCCTTGGCAGGGAGTGTTTAACTTGACATGCTAATATGCACCAGAATTAAGGTAATTAGATTAATAAATATATAAATAGAAACAAATGGCGTTATGTTTAACTGTACGTGTTTAGCATGTTTATTTTTTTGATGTAGATAATATTCCATCCAAAAGTACTGTGAAAGAGTTTCTTGTTTCTTGTGAATCTACAGTGTGAAACATACAACCTGCCATTCACAAACAAAATACTCTCAAAACTGGTTCTATTTTGACATACAACAAAATAAGTGTAGCCTGATTATCGACTGAATAACTTTCATGAATGGGTTCTTTTTAGTGAATCAAAAACATTCAGCAAAATTAGTGATGACTGATTGCCTAATAACTAAGGAAACTTAAGAATCTGTTCTTTTTAGTTATAATAAAAAGCATTTGGCAAATCTAGTGCAGTCTGATTGCTGAAGGAATGACTCATATGGATCTGTTCTTTTCAAGTGAATCAGAAACATTCTGCAAATCTAGTGTAGTCTGAATGCCGAACTAATGATTCTTATGGATCTGTTAAGTGAACCAAAAACTTACATTCAACTAACTGTGAGACTTGCATCAGTGAAGATACTGACTGGTTGTTCATATGCCAATGTGTAGTTGAAGATGAGCATTATTTGTTTTGTCTTTTAAAATATAATTTAAGATATTATGAAATGTATTTTAAAATATTATGAAAATATCCGTTACCTAATTTTGTTTATTTAGTATTGTTGTTTTAATATGTAAGTAACCGAATTGCATTTACAGTGTGTTACCTCTAATGGTAAAAAGGAAAAAGTCATTAGACGTGGTATAAACATTTGAAAGAATTGCTTGAATTTATTTTTAAGATGATTAATTTCATATAATTATTTCTTTCTTAAAACTACTAAAAACATGAGTAAAATTTAGGAAAATTATGATTTCCATCCTTCACCAGAACATTTCAACAACTTTCTAGGTTGATATGAGCGTAAAATGATGCACTCTGAGAGCTTTGTTTAGTAAATATGACATTTTTAATTGATTGCATATTGGCGACTGCCACCGCTTTCACGTCACATTTTTGTCATTCTTGTCTCGTGCAGGACAACAGAAGATCATTGACCTCTTGACCTTTGGTCCCTTTTTAAGTTTGTAAATCAGTGCTTGAATCAGACTCTTGCATGCAAGGCAGGATGGCATTTTTGCATGACGAATATCCAGAGATTTGATACGATCATCTTCAGCCCACATCCTCTTTCCTAGATTAAAGAGTGCATCACACACAAAGTAAGATTGTCAGCCGATCTGATTTGTCTTGGCAGTGTTGAATGGACACAAAAGGGGCCAGCTCTTTGACCTCTGACCGTGTAATTAGCGAAATGCTTTTGGGAGAGGGCAGTCACACTGCCGCTGCTAAATATAATCAATCAGCACCATACTTCAAGCCTGAGAAGACTGGACTCTCTTTGTGTGAGTGCATTTTTGCAATTACTTCACAATTAACCAACATTTATGGCACTCTAAGGCTGTTTAAAATAGGGTGTAGGAATCATTAATGCATATTTAAGTTTGAATGATGTGATAAGAGCTCTTTTGTGTTCTTTGTTTCAAGGGTTGCCTATTAGGAATTTGGGTGATCACATACCAGTTGATTTTCATTCTAGTCACAGTTTATGCTAGTTTCAAACTGATTTAGAAGGTGGTCACATACTGATTAAAATATGGATATAAATGTAATTTTAAAATAAATTTTTTTTTGGGGGGGGGGGGGTGAACTGTCATCATTTCAATAAATGTTATATTTAGAGAAATTACATACATTTTTAAAAATGATACTTTAATTTTGAAAGACATTTTAAAAATTGATAAAAAAAAAAGAGAAATTATGACCTATTCTTTAAACATGAATGTCTGCAGCCACTGATCAACAGTCAACTTTTTCTAAATTTGGGGCAGGTCTGATTTTTTTTTTTTTTAAAGAAGATTCTTATCCTCACAAAGGCTGCATTTATTTGATCAAAAATATAATCAAATAATATAAAATAATAATAAAAAAACAATTGAATTTTTTTTTCCTTTTTTTTTTTTGTTACGATTAAGGAATTAGGAGTTAAAACTCAATTTTTTGAAATAAAAACATTTTGTAACATTATAAATGTCTTTAATGTCACTTTTGATCAAATGAATGTGCCCTAGCTAATAAAAGTATTAATTTCTTTCAAACATTTTGCTGACCTCAAACTTTGAACAGTAATGTAAATAGTAATGTAAATAGGTTTGTTAGGATTTGTTCAGTGATAGTTTGGATCATTTTGCCTTCTTTTAGCATCTGTCATACTCTCTTCTTTCCTGTGTTCAGTCCCTTCTGAACTGAATCTAATGTTTTCTTATTCTTCGCTCAATTTTATGCCAGAATTTATGTGTAACCATTGTGACCACATAAAACATAATATCCCTCTCATACAGGTCAACTAGATGAGGATGGGTTTCCCTTTTGAGCTTGGGTTCTTCCAAAGCTTTTTTCAAGGACTAAGGGACTTTTTCCTGCATGGTCCCATTATGCTTGGCCAGACATTGACACTACTTTAGAACAATATCCATTGTTAAAATAATTGTGTAAATAAATTTGATCTGAACTGAATTAAACCAGACTGGCAGAAATCAGCATTACAGAAAACACTGTAGCCCTCTATTCCTCTGTAATATCTCAAGGATTTTAGGCAGGACAAATTTTCACAGCTAGAGGTCAACTTCTTTTGCCATGGTGTTTGTATTCCTGGCGCTTCTGTTTTTGCCTAAGGCATTGCCCTGTAAGAGGAGTTTTTGTACACAATGGAAAACAGTACAGTTTGAACCGCTTTCTGCATTCCAGTCAACCTACAACACAGCATATTTGGAATGTCATTCATGGGCTCTCAAAGACACGAAGGGACTCACAAAGGACGCTAGACTGTACTTTGTCCCATCTTCGTCATACGTATTAAGTCCAATATGAAACAGACAATGTTCCATTATTATTCTGGTCTGTTTGGGCGTCCATGAACAATGATGTTTTATACTGTTTTGATGTGGTGAAGGGCAAATCAGCAAAACGAAATCATTTCAAAAAGAAATACAAAACCTATTATAACCGAAAACCCCAAAAACAAGTCGACAAAAACATCAAATCCAAGATTTGTCTGATAATTTAGCATAATGAAAGATTTGCTTATTTTATTTTTTTACAAACAATTTTAAAAGGTTGGTCATTTTTGACCAGGAACATCAAATTAGGTAAAGGTTTTTTTTAAACACAGCACAACGGTTAAATTATTAAATTATGGCCATCAAAAATAATATTTATGGTATTTATCTACGGTTGACTTCGAGTGCATGCTCATTTAATTTGCTTTCTTTAAAACACTTATAATAATTAATAATAACATCTTCAAAAACACTAATAATTTAATAATAACACTGTTAAATCTTTAGCAAATCTAAACATGAAAATCAATTTTTCATTGTACATTATAATGTTGTGATGCCTAAATTCAGCATGTAAAATTACTGCCTTGAATTGTTTAGTTTATTATTTTTAATTTATTTAGACAAAGTAGTATAGAAGTTTAGTACAGAAGTCTGTAATTTATCAGTCAGTACATGAAAATGCTTATAATTATTACAGTATCTGTCTTTTTCTTATGGACTGTCAGAGGTACAATAACGGAAGCAAATCAAGCCACTGATGTCAATAATGCACAGCTAAAAGGACAAGACTCATGAAATATTTGGCAGGTAGCAAAAAAGATGGTTGTTTTGCATCATGTTGTGAACTGATAGGACAGAACAAAGAATGCATAACAAACTGCATTCCACAGAGGACACTAAACGCCGTCAATATCGTCCTCTATCTCCGAGAGTTTGAGCAATAACATCTGCCGCTTACCCAGTCAAGAGTGCACTGCAGCAAAAGGCCATGATTTCTTCTTCAAACCCTCCATCGATTGACCAACAGCTGCCACTATTGAGAAAAATCGCTTCTATGAAATCAAGTGCCAGTGAAAACAGCGGAGGCCATTCATCAGAAACAGGCCTGCTCTATTTGTTGGGGAGATTTTGCTTGCTATGAATCAATGGCTTTTTTGAAGAGTGTGGAATTAGCGCAAATAAATCACGATCACTTAGTTAGGTCTGCTTCAGAACAAAAAGGACTGTGTTTTCACTAGCTGGCTCTGTGTTGCTCTGGCTCAGACAGCAGTTTGTCTTATGATTGTTGTCCTAAAAGGCAGGAGACTCCATCTAACCGCAAAGCAGAGCAGAACGAAAGGAACACAAATATTGGGAAGACCTGTTGGGAGGTCTGTGTGGAGATGAACCTTTGAATGGAATAATAGTAGAGGCTCCCTGTTTTTTTTGTTTTTTTTGTATAATGTGTATCACTTTGATGTAAAGTGGTTTTGCTTTAGCTAAGACAACTCTGAAATCTGTCTGTCAGTGCTTGGCTGCAATCTGCAGATAATAGCTGCATCGGCTGGGAAGGCTGGTCTCTCCGCAAAGCCAGTCTCAGCCAGGCTTCTCCAGCTGGGACAGAAAATGGTTTTTTTGGTGCCTGACAAAAGGTGCTATGTCAGGCTCTTCCCAAATCCCCTGTCTCTCGGTATGAGGATGCGACACAAGTACAGTTGCTGTAGAGAAATCTTCTGATGACTTATAATTGGTCTTTTAATTAAACAAATTAATTCAATTCAATGAATTTAATTATTTTAAAAATATACAATAAATATTAATTGATTGATTGTAATTTAATTGCCAGCTCCACTACCGGGAAAAAGTTTGGAACATAAGTTTTTATCTCGCAATACTGACTTATAACACGCAATTGCCAGAATTGTGAGATATAAACTTTTTTTTTTTTTTTCTTGGACTTTATAACTTGCAATTGCAAGCTTATATCTCACAATTTTGAAAAAAAAATGTTAGAGTTTCAAGATACAAATTTGCATTTGTGAGAAAAAAAAAAGTTAGAATTGCGAGTATTTATCTCGGAATTCTGACTTTATCCGCTATTCTCACTTTATAACTTGCAATTGTGAGATTATATCACGCGATTCTGAGAAAAAAGTCAAATTGCAAGTTTATATCTCACAATTCTGACTTTTTAACTCACAATTGCAAGTTTATATCATGCAGTTCTGAGAAAAAAAAAGTCAGTATTGCGAGATGTAAATTCACGATTGCGAGAAAAAAAAAGTCATAATTGTGAGACAAAAACTCGCAATTACTTTCATTTTTTATTCAGTGGCAGAAACGGGCTTTCATTACACTCTCATTCAAAAAATTTTTTAAAAATAAAATTCTATTGCTTTTTTTCTATTCAAGTTTCCTGTTTCCTTAAAACTACTAAGCAGCAAAAACTGTTTTCAATATTGATTATAGTAAGCACATGAATAGCACCAATAATTAATAATAACTGAGCACCAAATCGCAATATTAGAATGATTTCTGAAAGACACTGAAGACTGGAGTAATGGCTCCTGAAAATTCAGCTTCGTCATCACAGTAATAAATTTCATTTTAAAATATATTAAAATATGAAACAGTTCTTTTAAATTGTAATAATATTTCAGAATATAACTGGTTTACTGTACTTTTCAAATAAATGCAACCTTGGTGAGCATAAGAGACAAAAACATTCAAATATCCAAATTATTCCAAATTGTTGACAGGTAGTGTGTGACTGCTCTTTCTTTTCTCAATTCAATGTGCTGTTTGCATATGACTGTGTAAGCAAACAGGGTCCGCCTATATCTTATACATGTGGCATCTTAAGTATTGCTCAGATGTAGTTTTTCTTCTCATATTCCCTTTGAAAAAGAGTTCATGTGCGGGTAAACTCTGATGTGCTGTGGGTGTTGGCTTGCAGGCATGAGCAGTGTGGTGGTGGGTGGGGACGACACTGTCTCTCTGGACCATCAGCCAACCGCTGTGACCACATACTCCCACACCGGCCCCTCGCTCACTGGCCTTAAGCTGCTCTATATCCTTGAAGCCACTTTGGCAAAAAACAGGCCACTCCTGATTCCATTTAAAAGCAAAGCGGATATCTGAGTGATGCTTGCTTGCCCAAAACTCGCCACCACAATGGACTCTTTTCACATTTCCAGGTTTCTCAGAAGCGGAAGTCTTCATAGTTGGGTAAACTTTAATAGCGGTGAATGGGAAACTACATCAAATATGTGACCCTGGACCACAAAACCAGTCATAAGTGTCAATTTTTCGAAATTGAGATTTATACATCGTCTGAAAGTATGGTTTGTTAGGATTGTACAATATTTGTCTGGAATCTGAGGGTGCAAAAAAATCAAAATACTGAGAAAATCGTCTTTAAAGTTGTCCAAATGAAGTTCTTAGCAATTCATATTACAAATCAAAAATTAAGTTTTGATATGTTTACGGTAGGAAATTTACAAAATATCTTCATGGAACATGATCTTTACTTAATATCCTAATGATTTTTGGCATAAAAGAAAAATCAATAATTTTTACGTATACAATGTATTTTTGGCTATTGCTATAAATATATCACAGTGACTTAAGACTGGTTTTGTGGTCCAGGGTCACATATATAATATAATATAATACAAAATATAGTGTTATAAATGTACGTACAATTAAAAAAAAAGAAAAATCTAAAATAATTTAGCGCTTGCCTCACGCCGCATCCAGCATAGACAGAAACACTGTTTATAATAAGTTTTATTTTCACACCGCTTGTGTCCGGTATGGTTTCTATTCTGTTCCAAGGATGTAAAGTTTTTTTTTTTTTTTTTTTAGTATATTGCTATTTTGATTTGGTTTGTAGTGTGATTTTGTGTGGTTGCTAGGGTGTCATAATTGTCAGCATGTGGTTGTTAGGGTGTTTTTATTTGGGGGGTTGCAGGGGGTTAACATGTAGCTGTGTTGTTGCTAGGGTGTTTTTATTAGCATGCTGCTATGTTGATGCTAATACCAGCATTATTATTAATGTGCTGTCCCATGGTCATTTGGTTATAATTTAAAATCTATCTATCTATCTATCTATCTATCTATCTATCTATCTATCTATCTATCTATCTATCTATCTATCTATCTATCTATCCATCTATCCATCTATCTATCTACTAATTTCTCTTTAAATATCCCTCCTCAATGATGGTTAGACTGCAAATGGAAAGAGATGTGAATGTACCTGCATTAGATTATACATTTTATTTCCATCCTGCTATCCATTATTGATGCCAAAATGGGTGTGTGTACATATGTAAAACCATTGTGCATAAACCTTAAATCCATCTCAATCTGACGATAATCCATTTCATAACTGCAGTTTTTGAGCCGGCTGCAGTGTATTTTTCCTCTGCAGGTTCTGTACTAACAGACTTGCGTTATCAGACAGAAGGTGTAAAGGGGAGTGCCTCCTCTCCCCTCTCCCCAGCTCTGCCTCCTCAGGAGTGGAAAGCAATGATGTAATGTGCCTGGCTGCCTCAGAATGAGCAGCCCCCCTCTGCTGCGTTTCATTCCCCCTTTCTCTCTCTCGCTTTCTCTCTGCCTCTCTCACTCTCCCTCCCATCCTCTGCCTCTGCTGCTGCTGGTGCTGGTGGTGGCTGGCGTTTGTATGCGCTGTGCCGTGTGAGCTGCAGCCCTGGGCATCTCTGGGGATCCCTGCAGAGCTACTGTTCCTCTTCTCCCTGTGACGGTTGGGGCTCGCCCGCTCGCGGAAAAGACCCTCTCTCTCGTCGGCCGAGGTAATTTCTCTCCAAGCTGACAAATGGCATGTGTTGCAGGTTTTAAAATAAAGGGAGCGAGGCAGGACAGGGGTTTTGGGCTTAGGGTCTGCTGAACAGCTGAATGAAAAGGTCTGCATGCTGAAAGCCTGCTGTCACCGCAGCACCGGTGCCATGGCAATAGATTGAATTTGGTTTCCCGTGGCTGCCGCTGTCAGCTCTCCTCTCTAGCGGCTCTCACACATGCACGCACGCACCGCTTCTAGTAAGGTGTTGGTTACCATGGTTAGGAAATGATGGATTCCTGTGCTGGCTCATAGCTGGGTCAGCATATCACCTGGACTGCAGCCTTTTCAGAAGAGAACTGTGCTCTGAATGGATCTTCATTGTGGCTTGAAAGTAAGAACGTCTGTTTTATTCTGGAGGTTTAAATGAACAGGTGAACTTACAGCTGTGATTGGTTTTGGTGCTTTTTGGTTAAGGTTTTATTACTTTGTCCACTAAGACTTGTAAATTATGCTGAGCTAATGTGAGAAATATGTTCCTGTTTCAGCATGAATGTGACATGTAGATTGATTTTCCTGCATATTTATGCATGAGGGACTGGGTGTGTGCGTGGACAATGCTTCATACTATGGACAGGGTAAGCCCCTCTTGCAGCTCTTGCGTTTTTTTTTCTTCTTCTTTCCTTCTATGATGTGCTAAAACACAGCTGGTGACTTCTATTTACAGAATTGCCAGTACATTTTTTATGATATACTCCAGTTGTACGAAATGCATTAAATAATATTAAATATTATTTAAATACAATGCAATATTAATTATAAAGCATAAACATATTAAATAAAGTAAGTTTATATTCTTATAATTAAAATAATTAACTATTTAAAAAATATATAATTAAAATGTAAAATCTTATTTTATTTGTGTGTGTGTGTGTGTGTATGCGTGTATATAAATCTATTTTTTGTTTGTTTGTTTGTTTGTTTGTTTTAAATATACAGTACAAGTTAACAGTGTTCACTGTCGCTCACTGTGAAATCCCGCACTTTGTCTGTTTCTTTTTTTTTAATATTTCATGTGTCTGGACTGCTCCACGTGCATATGTGGTCATGACTAATTTATCCAGAGGATTTTTCCCTGTTATATCAGGAGACGGAAAATACCAGCAGCCTCCATGTCAATTTTGCATAAATAATTGATTGGCTAAGTTCGAGTAATTACTGCACTGTGTGAATATAAATCTCCTGCATTATAGTTGTAGCTTCTAATCCAGTCTTTCACAATCTTAATTTGCTTTTTTTCAACCTGAGCAATTGTAGATTTCAGACAGATTAACGGTACATGCATTTGATAAGTCCTTTGGGGTTTATTAAAGGAACAGTAGGCTAGTCTCAATGTCAGAATCAAATAGTGTAAAGATTTTCTTTTGTGATGAGGATCTGTGAAATCTGCAGACCTGAGAAAAATGGCCCACTGTGATTGGTGGAATGGGACCATGTGGGCTCGTCGGGGGTCAATTTATGATTTCCCAGCGGGGAGAAGGTTATGTTTACTCAGGATGTGGTTGGATCCTGCAGCTAGCACGCTTTATCTGTGAGCGGCTGGAATATGTGAGCGTTGCTTTACAATCACATATTCTGCACATCAATAAATTGATCCAATGTGTCCAAAAGAAGCACACTAACCTGAGACCTCTCTCTTTTTAAAAAAAGATAAAGCTTAGATTTTGTCACTCTGTCCAACGAGCAAGACATGAAATGGCTATGGACTGAATGCTCCCTGAATGAGCCCATGTATCATGCAGTGGCCAAAAAAACAGTTTTCTCAGTGAGTGTTTTTATTGATTTTTCTCCTACCAGACGGTGAGCTTGAATTAAAAAAAAAGAAGCAGCTTTTCCCCAGGAAACGTCTAAATTTCACAGTCGTAATGTTGCAGTTGAAGGATTTCGACAGACATTTTGACTCTAAGACGCTTAGCATTCCTTCGTGAAGAAGCGAATGCCAGGATTTAGCTTTGCAGCAGGTGATTTTTACTGCAAAGAAGTTGCTGGAGATCTTAAAATAGAGCCGGTTGAAGGGGGTGTCCTCCAGTGAGTTCACTTCCATGTTGCATTTTAGTAGGATTGCATGTCCCCTAATATTGTGCAAGGTCAGGGAGTCTCTGGAGGAGTGCTGTTTAGTCTGGCTGAAGCTACAGATCATATGGCCCTTCGTGTAGCGTTGTTAGCTGAGCGGTCTTGACAGGGTCTTTGTCTTATTGCGGTATTGTTTATCTCACACACATTCACAAACTAGAAACCAGGACATAGGCCTCTGAAAGGACAGACATAGTGTGCGTAGTAAATTCCAAATTTGTGTGTCAGCATCGCATTGAGCAATCAATCAGTTCTGTTAATTATAAACCTCAACTCTGTTTAAAAACCTGCTTAAATCGGCCTAAGCTGGGTTGCTGGATTTATCTGGCTAAAAGTGCCATAAAATTTCCAAAATCTCTTAAAAGGCTGGGTTACTATAGTAACTAAGCCCAGCAAACCATCTGATTGGTTTAAGATGTACTTTTGCGGTGTGGAAGTGGCTGATTTGAAGTGCTAAATAAACAGGACGTTTTTTCTTCATACAGTATACAAAGAACGTTCTGAAAGATTTGAATTCCCTGCTGAAATAAAACATCTTAAACTAGCTGGTTTGGCTGGTCTTGGTTGGTCTCCCAATATCACACTGTGTTTGTTCATTTGGAGAACTGGTCCACTGACTGAGCCTTGTTTCTCCCAAGGTTTTTCTCCATTTCCGTCATCTGATGGAGTTTGGGTTCTTTGCCCCTGTCACCTTTGGCTTGCTTAGTCTGGGTTTAAAAGACACTTAATATTCAGTAATATTATCGATTTGACTGCACTGACACTATTGGATGAGAACAAAATTTGAACTGAGCTGAATAACGACACTGTTGCCCTCTGTAGAGCTGCTTATAGCTGAATTGAACTTGTTTCATAACTGATGAACTCTCCACAGTTATTGAACTAGATCACTAAATTGAGCTGAATAAAGACACTGTTGTCTTCTTTAGAGCTGCTTTACAGCAGAATTAGAATTAATCTCATATTTGAAGAAGTTTGCATTATTGATTCTGTTATATTCTGTTAACTGCTGTGAATCTGTATTGTAAAGTAAAACAATGAGTTGAAAAAGTGACGTAGTATTTTAATGATTGACTTGTGTCATCCACCATATTGGGTTTTAGTTTTTCACTGAGGTCATCCCAGTGCATTCTGGAATTGCCCTCTGGGAAAGATACAGTACATGCAATGCCACTTTAATTATGCTGACTCTTGAAGCTAGACTTTCCTTGTCCGAGTTCCTCTCACGGAGAGTTCAGATGATGTCATTTTTGTCATCAGCACAGTCCACTGATGTCTGCGCACACTATCCATGTGGATCCTGATTTTGAGTCCATGTGGACTTGTGCATGCCAGTGTTTAAATGCTCGAAAAACAAAGGTCCACTAGGTAGTGCACACATTCATGAAATGTACTTTAAATGGCTTGTATGTTCAACTGTGCGCAAGACGGAGTGGAAAATGAATACCTGAGCCTTAAGTCACCTTGTTTAATCTAAAGTTGAAGTTCTTGTACTAGGAGTGTTTATAAAATTCCTTACGGAGGCAGCTCCTTATGTTTTGAATCAGAGCTACTACACTCTACAATATGCTGGGTTAAATACAACCCAGCGCTGGGGAAAAATATGGACGAACCCAGCGACTGGATTGTTTAGATCCAACGGTTGGGTTACTGCCCAGAAGGTTGGGTTAAACATTTAACCCAACTGTTGGTTGAAAACAACCCAGCATGTGTTCTTCTGTCCAATATTTACCAAGCACTGGGTTGTATTTAACCCAGCATTTTTTTAGAGTGTATATGTGTAGTAAATACTACATATGTGTGTCAGTATTGCACTGAATTAAAATAACCCTAATTCAGCTTTAACTTGTTCAAAGTTTGTCTTAAAAGATTGTGTCGCAGCGGGAACTGTATAGGGTGGCAATATACGGATTATACTGTAAATATCTTTCTTAAAAGATTATTGTGAATATGTAAGTTTGTTGATAATACAAGTCATTACACCAAAAAGATGTATTTTACCTGCAGCGCTGTGTCTTTTCCTTGTGTGTGTGTCCTTGGCTGTAATATGAATATTAAGAACTAGTATTGACTCCCCAAGATTTTTTTAGTCACGGTTCATTTCTCGCCCAGGTTCATTACTCTCAGCTGTGCTGAAACAAAACAGATGCTCCTTTTACGGGCTCAGCAGCACTAGAGTAAAAAATGCCCGGCTGGACTTTTTTTTGAGACTTGTCCTGGTTATTAAAACCTCTTTGTTTGGGGCTGTCCACTTTTGCCTCATACCAGGCATCAGTATGCCAAAGTTGAAAAGAAAAGCAGCAGCAAGTCTTTTTGTTTTCATTTGATAGAGTTAATTAGTGTTTTATTTGAAGCCCCCCTGAGGTCTGGCTCAAATACAAGACTTCTGTTCGCTCTTGGCCCTGCTGAATAACTTGAATGACAAGTCATTTCCCTGAGCTGTGTCCTCACCGCAGGGACATCAGTACAGGGACACTTAGGTCAAGTCCAACAAATTCTTGTGCTATATTTTAAACAGAAATTGCTTAAAGTTGTTGTTTCATACCTCAAGGTCAGTTTGTTCTGAAATGTAAGCACGTATTTCTGAATGCAGGTATTTCCATACACAAAATCAGGTCGTATGTCAACACCGATCATGAACAGGGAAGCATTTAACTGACGCCACTACTGTCTGTTAATTATTTTTACTGACAGGAGGGGGAAGTTGGGGAGGGGGGACGACAAATGATCTGTTACACACTGCCAGGGGAATTGTCCTGGCAGACACATGAAAGCAAACCATGGTTCCTTTGATATGGACATTTAGAGCCACCTGAGGAGAAGTTTGTCTGCTTTACACTTGGTCTCAGGTGACTTTCTCCTTTTCTCTGTGAACAGCAGACATTTCTCAACTCAATATTTCCTATTTAGAAAAGATACATTGCGTACAGCATACTTTTCAGACAGTGTTTTGCAACAAGTGTGTGGTAATATCTTGAAATTGTTAAGATCTAATTTTGTATTCCTCTTAGGATTACATAAAATATTCAGTCCGGTTTTGAAACGAAGAAATTATTATGTATCAATTAATTAAACATCAACAAGTGATTATAAGAATGTAAAATCTTAATAATAATAATTATTATTATTATTCATTTTATTTTTATTATAATCAAATTATAATTTGTTTATGCTATTATAATTTTTTATTACATTTAAAAATGTAATATAAATATAAATTTGTATATATTTTCTTTGTAATTTTTTCAAAAATGTTTTGTAATGTGTTTATATGCTGTTGTTATATTTTGTAATAATATTTTGTTTGCTCCAGCACCAAACTGGATATCATTCATTCATTCATTCATTCATTCATAAATAAAAATAATTAAAAATATTAAAATATATAATATTAATATTATTTTTTATAATATTTTGTTTTAAAATATGTAAATAATTATTTTATTATATTCTGTTGTTGTTGTTTAAATAATTAGTAAAGGAAATACAACCATTTAATTTTTCCAGCTGACTAAAGTAACCAGAAACGTAGTGTTTGCAGTAACTTTTGGTTCACGAGCAGATAAGAGACAGAAGCTAAAGGCCTGGGGGCTCTTGATGAGTGCTGGCGTCGACACACACTGATGGCAGAACTTGTAAGGTTTTATGAGGGTGGGACATTAGTCATCCAGATGAAAGTAAATGTGAGAAATATTTTTTGATCTTTCACCAGGCAAAATTTAATCTGGACCCCAGGAGACATTCTCCCTCAAATATGCTTATAAAAAAAGATTAATGCCACTATATATTAAATGAATTTTTACGATTTACATACTGCTTGTCACAGCATAAACAGGAGTGTTTTAAAGCAATGTGATGTACCACTTTCACTTTCTTACTGACCTGTAATCAGCATTACGACTCTGTAATCGGCATAACCTGTAATTGGTGTTTAGTGAACAAACTGGTCCGTAGAGAAAACTAACAGACATTTAGTTACTGAAGTTATTGTTTATCAGTCTATAAAATAGCTTGGGATGGTTTATTACATCAGAATCAAAACTGACAGGCCCTGATCTTTCATTTATCAATCAGAATATTGTAAATAACAACAAAAGGCTGTATGTAAACTTACCCATTCAGCAAATTTCAGGCTGAAGCTGTAATCAATGTTGTGCTTTATACAACATAAGCCAAGCGTCTTTATTTGTCTCATTCTCATAATCCTGTTCAGAAGGAGCTTTGCCGTCACCTCCTGTGGTGTTGGCTATCTGTCAGTCTCTGTACAGAGACACAGTTGTTGATTCAGATTTAGAGAAGAGAAAGGCGCTTCACATCAAAACAAACTCAGTTTAAAACCTATGCACTAATTCTTGCTATTCCCAGCTTGAGAAAGCAGTATTCTTTGCAACGAGTCTCGGTCGTGTTTTCATGTTAGAGCACTATGAGGTTGATTGCAATACCCATTCAAATCTATAGAGGTCAGAATAACTATTTGTCACTGATGAGAATATTAACAGTGTGTTTTATACATTGATCTTTTGATTATTTGTTCATATATGTATTATTAAAATGTAAAAAAACGAGTTTATACTTCATTATATATGTTAATGTAAAAGGATAAACATTGCTTTTTATTTAAGGAAACAAACATTACTTATCTGGTTAACAAGACAAGCTTTAAAGGGTTAGTTTAACCTAATTCTGTAATTGTTTACACCTGTGTGACTTTTTTATGGAGCTATTTTGAGGTGTTTTTGCCCATAAAATGAATTTTGCCCAAAACAACATTTGACCCCACTGACTTCTTGTATGGACATTTCTCAAAATGTCTTCTTTTGTGTTCCACAGAAGAAAGAACTTCATACCAGTTTGGAGCAACGTTAGGGTGAGTAAATTTTCATTTGTGGGTGAACTATCCCTTTAAAGATGTCAGTTCTCAATAATCTAAACAACTCTAATCTGCGTTCCAATTTAGGGGATTACCCACCCCCTATAGAGAGATTAACAGGGCTGAAAACTTTTGAGCCAATGCTTCCCCTTTCTGGGTATACATGAAGCCCTGGGAGTTTAACTTCAGATGACAAATGAGACAGAGGGGACCACGGCAAAGCTGTCGGTAAGATGTTCACGCCACATCAGTCAACCTTGAGGTTCGGAGGGGGAAAAACGACACTTTGTGGATCTGGAGAGTGCTGATGAAGTTTGCATTCAGATGCTCTTGGGTCAAATGACAAAATGTTTGTTTCTGAATCTTTACATGCAAGTCTAAACACAGTAGATGCATGATTTGGTTATATGTCATACAGGATGATCTGTTCATGTTTGATTACACAAGAGCGATTGAACAAAAGTTTGCAAATAAGAAAAAGAGGAAATTGAGTCCAAATTACTGACAGCTAAATGCAAACAACAGCTGGATGATGGGAAGGAAGTGATTGGAAATGATAGTGGGTGTTTTAACCTGCCAGAACACATTTTAACTTAGGAAAGTGAATTTAAAATATTCTTCTTTTTTTTTTTTTTTTACTTCCTTATTTTCTGAAATTACATTATGAAAATTAATATTATACTGGCATAAAAGATTCCAAAAAGTGTCTTTTCCAGTAATGCAATAAAACAACTATTTTTTGCATTGCCGCAAAATCCTTTCAGTAAACAGTTCTTAAAATAACCATATTTTCTTAATGTGATGAACATTTTAATAATCTAAAGAACCTTATTCCACTATAAAGAACTTTTTGTGCAATGGAAAGGTTCCATGAATGTTGAACGTGGAACCATAGATGCCAATAAATAACCTTTATTTTTAAGAGTGTAGCCTATGGCATCTCTGGTTAGACTGATACAGTAGTTTGTGTTTCTTTCTTCCTTTTTTTGGATTTACGTATTCCTTTTTGATCATGATGCGTAATGGTAGACCAGGCCTGACTGGTATAAAGGGCCGGAAAGGGGGTGGAGTCCCAGTCTGCATCTGGCGTCTGTAAGTAAGAGGCTGATAAGTGGCTCAGCTCTGCTTCCCGGCTCTCATGACACGCTTGTGTCTGCATTTGGCTCGTCCCCGTCTCTTAATGACGGCATCCCGAAGCCTGACACCCCAAACTTACCATTCCATCTGCCTGCTTAGCATTTCCCCTCAATACATAATTAGCAGCACTATTTCAGTCACAGGGATTCCCAACTGTGACTGTTCCTCTATTGCGCTCCATAGTTCTCTTCCCTTGTTAACTAGGGCATGATTAGATGATTTGTCACTGAGATCTTTCAGTTGTTCCTGCACCATCAGTATTAAGCATTTAAGTGACATTTTAAGGACTGATTTTAACACCGATGCGAGTCTTCTTTAACAGCTCACATAAAAAGAAGTGTCCTAGGCTCGTTAGGCTGTGATTGGAAATACTGCGGTTTGGGAGAGGCTTTATAATGCATAATTTCTGTGAATATTGTCACTCACATGCTAGAAGGTGACTGCACTTAGCCAGGAACAACACTATTATGGTGTTGTATGTAAGGTGTTGTAACGTGAGCTGAGGGCAAGCGGTGTCTGTTGAACTGTAGGGGTATTTAGTTTCAAAAAACAACCTTTTTGAACTACACTACGCTGTCTTACCTCCACACATAAAATGTTTAAGATGTTCATTAGAATCTGCTGTTATATAGGGCTGTAACCATCATAGATAAGATTTATTTGTATAGCAATTACATACATGGGGTAATTCAAAGGGCTTTACATAACCATGATAAGAAGATAAATTACTAATTATTTCTACAGTATGTACGGTCTCACTTAGGTGGCTTTAACTAATATGTACATTTAAAATAAATTATTTGATACAATGCACATATTGTGTACATACATGGTTTAAAAAAATACCTGCATGCAATTACATCTGTAATTTTTTTGTAATTACATTTGTAATTATACTGTTGACCTATCCCTTTCACCTTAACCCACCCTTAAACCAACCCATACCACCAAACCTGTCCCTAACCTTACCTGTATCCCACCTCAATAGCAGCAAAAGTGTTTTGCAATACAATATGAACACAATAAGTTTTTGATGTAATTACATAGTAGTTAAGTCCACCTAATATAAATTGGGACCCTATGTACTATTAAATAATAATAATAATAATAATTAATAATAATGTAAAGAAATTAAATATTTAATTATTAATAATATTGATAATACTTTAAATAATAATAATAATAATAATAATAATGAACACTGAGTGGGCCCTATGTCCAATATTATTATATTAAATATTTTGGATAGTGGCTGATCAAATTATTACTATTACATTTTGTCCTTCCACCATTACTACTACTACTACTACTACTAATAATAATCTTTTATGTATTTATTTTTCTCTTAGTCAATATTCATTTAATTATTTATTAATTATTAATATAATTAAATGTATTATCATTTATTAATTTAATTTAATTATACACACTGAGGAGGACATGTGCCCCTTAAAATATTTAGGATAGTGCTCGATCATTATGTTTCCCAGTTCTTGAACGTTTACATTCAGTCCCCCAAACGCTTAATATAGTTACTTCATTGTTTGTAAGTCTTTCATATCATAAACTAAACTCTTACTCTACTTCTTAAGAACACAGTTTGCCAACTGTCAACTGTTTTTCCCCCTTGGTTTTATTTTTCTTCATTTATTATGAATGCTTTTTAACTAGTTCAGTTGTGTTGAAAGCTTGTTGAAAGCTGAAATGCAACTACTAGAAATGAAACTAAAGGTTAGCAAGAAATCTTGTGATTTCCTCCCAGTCTTTGTAATTATTATCAAGGGCCGTGCTGTCTACCTCTCTCTCTCTCTCTCTCTCTCTCTCTTTTTGTTTTTTTTTGCTTCTGTGAGCGTGAGGGGAGGAGCAGTGATTAAACCAGAGGGAGGCTTTACTACACCAGTGTGTCAGATACACATTCAGTCACAGCAGCAGAGAGAGCATGAGTGTGAGCGCTGTTCTACCGATCCCACATCCAGACCTATAAACAGCTGATTCTGGCAGTCTCAAAGCTGGATCTACTGACAATTCTCAAGGACTCTGATTTCCATTGGGATTTCTTTTTTCCTTTGAGGAACGAGTTGGTAAACTGTGTCTGAAAGAGAGTAAGTACTCAGCTCTTCTTGCTTCAGTGCCTTTAACTGGTTGCTGTTAATGATTGATTGGTGTCTGCGGGAGTGTTTGGTTAGTGTGCAAATGAAAGGGTTTTATAGCACTGCACCCCTGTTATACACTCCAGGCCAGTGGCATGGCTGCACGGGGGTTTGTTATTGCAAGGGGCTGCTGGGACGGGAGGGATGGAGGGGGAGGGTGTGCGCTGACACAAGACAATCCCTCTACTGTAAGACCTTATCTGCAAGGTGATAGCCGGTCGTAGCGGATCACAGGACAGCGAGCTCAGTCTGCTTCTGTTTGTATGCGTGCCTCCAGTTTGTTTGGGTTTGGTTTCAAGCGATCAGTTTTGCAGGGTGTGTTGCAGTTTGGGTTGGCTGGTGCGTATGAGCTCTTTGGCAGTTTGACATGGAGAAGCTTAAAGCTCTGTCTCTTGAGCTGTGGAGTTTAGTATCTTTGTGCACACTCTCTGCCAGAAGACAGGAGCATATGTGGCAGGCAGCGGTGTCGGCGTGGAGGAACTTTCCATGAACTCTAGATGGGGCTTTGCAAGTGAAGGGAAAATCTGGAAAGTGAGAAGTGTAAGGCTCTCCATTAGAAGATCATGTGGTTTTGGCATCTTTGGAGATCTGTGATTGGGTCAAGGGCATGAGTGAATACTGCAGGTGTTTGTTGGAAACAAACTTCTTGCTTGTTTTGCTCTGGTAGTCATCCATAGATTAGTGACTATTAATGCATTAAGAATCAAAGCCTCCCACAGATGAAACCATTTCAGTGAAATATGATATTTTTTGACACATGTGGGTTGGTTTTCTCAGTAAATAGGATTTAGGATGGAATATTAATTTGAATTACATGGGAAAACTACATGGTGCTTTACGTGGTGAATTAGAAAAATATATATTTTGTCATCATTTACTTACCCTCATGTCATGCATGACCCTACATGACTTTATTTCTTCTAATTTTTTTTGACAAATATTTAGAAAAATGTCGCACCTTTTTTGGTAAAACAATGAAACTGTTTATGTTATTTTGGACCCCACTGACTTTCATTCTAAAGACAAAAATGGTTAAAACATTCTTCAGAATATCTTATTTTGTGCTCCACAGAAGGGAGAAACTCACTCTGGTTTAGAAAAAGTTTAATATAAAGACCCCAGCATTGGTAGTGAGATCATCATGGATGACCATATTTGTATTCATGCGAGTATGTGCAATCAGTGCAAATCTGCACATTAAGTTTATGTCCAATGAGAGATTTTCTTTTCTTTTTAGCCAGCAGCTTGTTGGACAGCTGCACATGGGAGATAACCACTCCAGTCTGAGAATTGAAGGGAATGGTAACAAACACAGCAATTTTAGCCATCTTCAAAGAGCTGTATGTTCATGCAGTTTACACCGTAGACCTACTTCTCTGTGAAGACTTTGGGGGAATGGTAATTTTTGGAAAAGTTTTTGGAAAGTTTGGTGCGTGACAGAAGAGGTATAGAGGTGGAAAAGATGACATGAAAGAAGAGCATCAGGGAGAGCTGGAATGATTGTACTGTTAGCCTTTCTCCTGTGTTTTTCTTTGGTCTGATCCATAAAGACAGCGGCTGGCAATAGCGTTCTGGCTACAGGAGCCTTGACAATGGTCAGCCTGTGTGAGGCTGTCAGAAACTGTTTGGTTAGTTAGTAAAAACCGGTGCCTGTTATATCAATAGTGCACAGCCTGACTACAGCTCCTGTCACAGACAACACAACACAATAAACTATTAGACAAGAGAGTTTAAAAAGTCAGGGAGTGCATTTGAATGGACAGTTGGACAAGCTGCTTGGCCCCTCTGAAACATTTAGACATTTTAAAAAACTGGCATTTTTTAAAGTTGGTTTGCTGATCTTATTTGGTCTCCCAGCCTGTAAAACCAGTTGGCTGCTCAGCAAGCCAAACACCAATTTGGCCAGACTGGGAGAACAGCTTAATAAAGCTAAGACCACCAAACCAGCTTAGGCTGGTTTAAACATTTTTTTTATACCTTCTTTTTAATCATTGAGTATGCTGGTTTGCTGGTCTTTGTTGCCTTAAAAAACATCTTAACTCAGCCTACACGGGTTTTGTGGTTTGCTGGTCTCCCAGGCTAATTTTAGAGGGGTTTTGAAGACTTTTCAGCTGGTCAGTTTGTAAGATCAGTTGGCCGCTCAGCTAAACTCCTGCTTGGAGACCTTGGAGACCAGGCTTGGTTTTCTGGTCTTAGTTGGTCTCTCAGACTGTTTTTTGCATGGTTTTGGGCACTTTTCAGATGCCAAGTCAATTTAAGACCAGCTTGAACATGTTGGAAGACCATCTTAAACCCTCTAAGAGCATCTTAACTAGGTTGGGAGGCCATTTTAAACAAGCTACCACCAGCTTGGAAAGAATAAGAATAAGACGCACAGAAAAAAAAAAAAGAAAGAACCTGCTGACTTTGTAGCAGCAGTCTGTTACATATTAGGTCAAGAGTAAAAGCATGGCGCAGGCTGTATCTCTTTGTAGTATCTTTACCGAATATAAAGCTCTCCATTCTCAGGCCTCTACGCACCACCTGTTTCTCATCCCAGTCATCAGATCCCAGGGCTATTTTTCCAGCTTTAGCTTTGATTTCTCATGCTTGGCTGGCTACTATATACCTGCCTCTGCATGTGTGTGTTAGTAAGAGATTCTTTAACTTGGATGGATTAAAGAACTGGGTCAGTTGTAGGCTCTGGTAGTAGAATTGAGGAATGTAAATAAGCACTAGTCTTATTTGCTCCTAGTTTCTTCTGGCAGAAGTTCAAACTCTGCCAAGTGTTGCGACACTGTTGAGGCACAAACAGTATAACATGCAAACACAATCCCTTTTTCCATGTCATTACTTCTGACAGTTATACGTCTATGTGACACTCCTTAACAATCTCCTCCCAAATAAACATCTTGTATACTTGAAGTGAATTTTTTTCTGTAATGCGTTACGTTTAATATCATTAAAACTGAAAAATTATGATAAGAATGCTGGGAATGATTTATTAGAGCTGTATAAATAATAAATTAGTTGGTTTGCTGGTTTGAGTTGGCCTTCCAGACTGGGACTGTTATTGTGCCACCCTTGCGGGAAAAATAAACCAGCTTTAGCTGGTTTGCTTGTTGTAGCTGGTTTCTCAGCTTGGTCACATTAGTCTTTTGGCTGGTTTTAGAAAGGATTTTATTTATTTATTTATTTTTTATTTTTTCCATCTCCCAGCTAAACTAGCTAAACCCCAGCCTGGCCAGGCTGAGAGACCATCTTTAACAAGATAAGACCAACTTTATCCAGCTTATCATGCAGGCCTGTTGGCTGGTTTTAGAAGGGTTTTGGGCACTTTTCAGCTGTAAGACCAGTTGGCTGCTCAGCTAAACTAACTACTAACTAAACACCAGCTTGGCCAGACTAGAAGACCATCTTAAACCAGCTAAAACCAACAAACAAGTTTAGGCTAGTTTAGGCTTTTTTTTTTTAAACATTGAGAGCTGTGTGATTATGCTATCTCTACTAAACCCTTAAACCAGCCAAAGATGGTTTGCTGGTCTCAGTTGTCTTAAAAATGATCTTAAACCAACCAATACTGCTTTTGTTGCTCATAGCTTGTCTTCCAGGCTGGTTTTAGAGGGGTTTTGGACACTATTCAGTTGGTCAGTCTGAAAGACCAGTTAGCTGCTCAGCTAAACTAGCTAAACACCATCTTAGCCAGACTAGAAACAGGCTTAGGCTGGTTTAGGCATTTTTTTTTTTTTTTGTAAAGTCTTTCACTTTTAAGCATTCAGAACTATGCTATTATGTTATCTCTGCTAAACCCTTAAACCAGCCTATGATAGGTCTGATAGTTTGATGGTCTTAGTTGTCTTAAAATATCTTAAACCACCTATCAGTGATTTTACTGGTCTGAGTTTGCTTGCTCTCTAAAGCATGTTGTAGGAAAACACACACACACACACACACACACACACACCTTAGACCAGTCTGGTCTTAGCTGGCCTCCCAGACTGTCTTTTAAGTGGTTTTGGGGATTTTTCAGCTAGTCAGGCTGGAAATCCAGTTGGTCATCCAGCTAAACTTGCCAAACACCAGTTGGCCAGACTGGCTTAAACATTCTTTCATAGGGGATAACTTGCATTAACCACTAAAATAACTAATAAACGGATGATGTGTGGGTGACAGACAGTGGGAACAAGAGTCAGAAGCTCTGACAGGGTTCATGTAGTTGAATCTTGTAAAGTAAGCAGTACCGGAGGCCTGGGGGGAGAGCAGCCACTGTGTTTTTGCTCACTGCTGGGAAGTCTTTAAACATGCGTCTTTAAAGGACGTCACAGGCCTCCCCTCCGGTTTTCCCAGTCATGCTCTCTCTCTCTCTATCCCAGGGGCTTTACGTGGGAACTGGCTCCAGAGCTGGAAACAGACCAAAAGTTAGTATTCGCCTGCTTGTCCTTCTGACCCTGATGAGAGAGAGCAAGTCAGAAAGAAACAGAAAGAAATCCCGTCAGCAGAGGGGCTTTTGGCATGACACAATATGTGATTTTGTAGCGTACAAACTTTTTGAGTTTTAATGGTCATTCACAGGGGCAAGTATGTCTGTTTTCTTTGTGTGCTGCCTGTCGCTGTCACACACACACACGCACACACTTTGACACCTTCTGTCTCACACCTGTTCCTACTGCGTGTCTGCGTTTCATGTATTATGCAGGTCTATTTTAAACAGGCCAGGACACTGAAACATGTCCGTGACTCTTACACCAATAAGAATGCGGTATGTGTATGTGTGCGTGTGAATCACATGTGTATTAGTTTGCATGTGTAGTTAAAATGGCATTCATTAGTTACCCCAGTTGATTAATGGACTTTAACCTTGTTGTAACCACACTGAGGACACTGACATACACAGACGGCCTGTGATCTGATATCTTCTCAGAGCATTCCAGATCATGGCCTTTACTCTACTAATGGCTTCTCTGAGCCTCTCAAGCATACCTCACCCTGACCATGCAGAGATTCACACCACAACTGCTCTGCCCTCCTTCAGCAGGCCACTTTTTACGCCACGTTACTTTTATGTTTTTTTTTTTTTTTTTGCTCTGATACCTGATCTGAGCTGACAGGTTTATTTCTGAGATATTTAATGATTTAAAGCTGCTGTAACCTTGCGAGTATGTATGAGGGAGGTGAGGGCTGCTGATCATAGGACAGTGAGGGAGTGAAGGGATGTCCAGAGGTGTTGCGTTCAGCATTTGCTCAGTCAGTGCAAGTTAGGATGCCTGCATGCTAAAGTTTATACTGCATCAGATAACACTGCAAATACATTGATTTCAGAGAAATGGCCCTCAACCTTTTTTACTCAATGACCCCTGTTGTCCAACATAATATTCAAATATACAATATACATTCTTCAATAAAATCAATATTTATTGAGAGTGAAATAGAAAGTGATCTGTGTGAGCTGTGCTTCATGGATCTTTTTTGCGAGTAAAATTTTGCTGAAGTTTCACTAATGTGACTGCATTCAGGTTCACTAATATGGCTGATTATTTTAATAATTTACTAAATTAATTTAAATACTTAATTTAATAAGTCTTCCATATGGCTTCCTTGGAAATTTGCTGAGGCCCTCTAGTGGGCCCCAGGCCCCTGGTTGACAACCACTGACATAAAGAAAAAACATTATAGTTTTTAATAGTGATGAGTTAGAGTTATTAACTAATTGTACAAGAACTGACTACATTTTTGAAAATAATACATTTTAATTAAATATTTATGTATTTTTTTAGTGCTTTCTATTATTAGGGCTCAAGCACCACGGTGCGAGGACCCTATTGGAATTGCTCCATTTATTATTCTTGTTCTCAAAAATAAATCGCATTTATGAGGGCCTAAACAAGCTCGAAAACTCACGAAATTTTGCACACACGCCAGAAGTGGCGAAAATACTCATCTGATATGGGTTTAAGAATGAGGTGGGGCAAAATGACTCGATAGCGCCACCTATACACTTTCAACAAAGTGCTCCTTGAGCTACATTTCACGTACGTGTATGAAATTCGGTAGACACATGTAACACACCAAAGTCTCCAGGAATAAAATCCAAAAAATATTTTTTTATTTGTATTTTATATATCCAGACACTTGTTTTTTGGGGGATCAGGTGAATCCAAAAGTAGCTTAATTATACAGGATTACAGTTCAGACCGTTTAGGTAATCCAAAAACTACTGATTTTTCTTAATCCCAAGCTTGCAAAAGTGCCACTCATTTTACCAATGAGAATTTCACTCAGAGTGAGTCAAGCTGTGCCTTCCAAAACACAATTTGCTCTATTGGCACTTAGTTTAAAACTAAAATAGTTATTTCCACTCTCTCAAAATACATTTACGTATTCCTATCCATCAAATGCTCCATCAAAGCTATTTGGGAGCCTTTATACACTAACCTATCCTAGGTTTCTGTGGCATATGGTCAAAAGAGAGGCCAGCGATATCCGTTGTCCAGTTTTCCACAACAGCCATTCTCCATTTTTCTACCTGTGCAGAAGCTTGTGTATGTTTAACTGTACAGTATGTGAAGTGAAGTCAGCTGGAACAATGTGCTTTAAACCAACAACAGCCTGAAAGCTTCCTGCATGAAAAGTGCAGTACAGTCCAGGCAGCCCTAACTTGTGTTTGTGTAGAAAGAGGGGAAGTGTATGAGAAAAAAGAGAGAGGTAGGATATGCTTGATTTATTAAAGTGGATCAAAGATGTGGCATGTTTATAGAGGCCAGGGTCCTGTACTTGTGCTTTACATGTCAACTAACAGCTTCATTCACTCTGTCATGAACAGCCATGGTTTTGCATACTTTTATATTATATGTATTTACCAACATACAGTTTTCCATACAGACCATGCCAACTGTGCATCCATTCAGGTGTAGATCTTATTCCTCAGTTCTTTGTTCTCCTTCTATTACATTTTTTCAAACTCAGAAAAAAGTCCCATCTTGCCATTTCTAAATAATCAAAGTGTTGGCTGATGTTGTTTTCCAAACCCATTTTAAGTCTGAAAGACCTTTTTTTTTCAGCGTTTGAACATTCTCTGCATCATCCACTGCTAAGAACTCAGTGCTGCTTCAAAGAGCTGTGGAGAGATGGGCCTTTATCCTGCTATCAGCACTGTAATATGAGTGAGATCAAAGCATACATATAAACTTATGTGTCTGGCAGCTGAAAATGCTTCTCATGTCTGTCGAAAAAACATTCTGCTAAGATTTTAATTTCCCTTTCGATGTAGCATGTACTGCTGAAAAGGATCGGTTGTACTTTTTCCAGCTTAATTTTGGGACTGAATCAACAAAAATGTCTTTATCACCTGATAATGATCCAAATTTGTCTGATTTTCAGATAACCTAGAAATGAGAGTGATAAAATACAGGCTTTGACCGGCCCTCAGTGCAATCTTAACCACATATCAAGGTTTATGTCTAGTTCCTGGCATCATGGCTGCAGCTAAACTGTTGGATATGGTCAGCCATGTGAATCAGGTTGAACTGTTAGTTGGCACAAAAACAACAGATTCACATAATTTCATTTTCATCTTCTCTACGATCAGCTTTGACCTGAATAACCTGAGCTGGGTGGTGCGATCACTATTGAATTACAAACTCAGTCACACCTCCAGGTGAAACTAGACCATGTACTTCCGATACTTCCTTTCATAAAGAGCCCCTCCTTTAGTTTTGCTTCCTCCCACCACTCCAAAATAAAAAGATGCTCATGAAAAGGGTTTTCTTTAAGCGCCTTTTAAAAGAGCTGGTGTTGGAACTTGTTATTTCATACCGGATTAACTGGACTTTTATCACGTCTCAGCTTGAGCCATGGTGTCCTTCTGAACACCTCCCCACTAATTAGACATCGGTGTTTTATAAATTGCAATCTGATCCACTATGAATTTCTTCTGTAAAGTTAAATTTAAAAGTTACCTTAATTTAGCCCAAGTATTAACAGGAGATTTGAATTGTGATCGATTTTAATAAAGTTTGAATTTTGACTTAGATATAAGTGTGCTTAAGTGTACTTCAAATCTTCAAATAAATAAATATAGCCTATATATATATATATATATATATATATATATATATATATATATATACCATGGTCTGTCTGAATTCTGATTGGCAATTTCTTCGATTCCGACTGGCTGGCAGGTATGCATTAAAACCGTTTAATGCACAGGTAGTTCCAAGTCAGTTTAATCACCGTTCTATATTTATGCACTGCTTTAATGCACACAATGCACACACATAACTCGCACAAACACACACACACACACACAGAGAGAGAGAGAGAGAGGTAGGTCATAGATCGCACATACAGAAACTTGTTGTCAACGCTGCAACGCGACTGTTATTAATAAAATAGCCTAGATAGTGGAACACTACGTTATATTCTTCAGCAACAATGTGTAAAATCGCTGTTTTTGAAGTAACTAAACACTTCATTGTTTGTAGAGAGACGTGCAGCACGCAGGTAACGCACATACTGTCATCTCTCTCTCTCTCTCTCTTGATCAATTGATCGATAATTCATTTAAATAAATGTGGTCTTACCACACTATTTCATCTCTGTGTCTGATTTGAAGCGGGCAGAATGCTAGAGCTAACGAGCCGTAACTGACGAAAATAACCGTAATTTTTACCCTTCCAGTCACATATTTTGCTGCAAACATCATTAACAGCTTTAACTTGTCAGTGCTGGCAAATGACCATTGTATAATCAGGATAACGCACATTAAAAATTATTAATGCACTGCGCTTCACGTTGGGTGGTTCTTGGCCTCTACGTCATGCATTAAAATCGTGTAATGCACAGCTAGCCATGCATTATCCCTTACATATACATATAGCCTATATTTTAAACTGTACTTACTAATAATACACTATTAATTCAATAAAATGCTATTTAAGTGCACTTTTATTTCTTAACACACTTTAGTACACTTTTAAAAAGTACACTTTAATAATATCAAATTAACAGTTTTACTTTAAAGTGCTTTTTAAATAATTGTTTTAATAATAATTTGTGCATTACAGAACACTTCATTTGATGTGTCAACTAAACACACCTAAAGTGGTTCATTATAATTTTAACTGTAGGGTGTAATATTATATTTCATATATATTGCATATTCACCTCAGAAATAAAAGAATATGATGTAAAGGAATATGGTTATACTTTATTTTGATAGTCCACTTATACATTCTACTAACCATGAGTAACTTTGTAACTACATGTCAACTAATTCTCATTAATTTGCAACTACATGTCTATTAACTGTCAGAGTAGACTGTTACGGTAGGTTTAGGGTTAGTAGAATAAGTTGACATATACTTGCAAAGTTTCTCACAGTCAGTATGTTGTGTGTTGTGGACCCATCAAAATAAAGTGTTAGAAGATATTAAGCAGACAGTCTACTAATACTCTAATGACTGCTAGTTGACATGTCGTTGCAAAGTTACTTACTGTTAGTAGAATGTCTAAAGTGGACTATCGAAATAAAGTGTTGCCAGGAATAAATATTATATAAATAATTTTTCACATTTATTGAAGAAATACTGGGGAAAAAATGTCCTTTATAATGTAATTTAAACTGCATTTAATATAAGTTTAAAGTATTATACATTTTCATTTTATTTCAATTAACATGCTGTTAATTCGCACTTAAGAATATTCTATTTTATTTCTGTAATTTTGAAAGTATACTAAAGTGCTTGCAGACATAACACTAATTTCTTTCCTCACACAGAAAAAAAAAATGCAAATGATAGATTTTTATGCGCCTATCATTATGCTAGTAAGCTGCCACTTTGATTGACATGACCCATGTCGGCCCTATTAATTATGGGTCAGTCCGTCCTCCAGGGTCACAGCCCGTCGTCTAGGACTCAAATGTGCGTGAAGTGGAATTTACTCAAAATATCTGAGTTGTGAGGGATTGTTTGGATCACAGGCATGATTGAGATGCCACTGCCGGGGTGAAATTGCACTCTTTAGCCCTAGAATGAGCGGTGCTTTATTGAGCCGCCTGCAATGAGATCACCCACCAGTCAGTGTTTGCACGGGGCAGACAAGCTGAGTTGTTTAGTTACGGCAGCGTAACAGCCCCAAATGACCCTCAGGTTTCTTTTGTAGCAGCATGAGCGCTGCATGAATAAATTCCCACCATCGGTGAATCAAGAGCTCCTGCTAATAGTCAAAGTGCTGATCCAATTGCATAGTGCTGCTGATAGATTTTACATGCACGGTTTTGATGAAATAGGAGGAAAATGCGCAAAGATTTAATCTCAGTAATGGGCATTTGAAGTTTGCTGTCTAAAAGCACAGAGTGCATTTCATCTCATCGACAAGAGCTCTTGTCAGGCAGAGTGCAGACTGACTGCAGTGTTGGGACTCACAGCCATAGAAACGGATTGCCGCAGTCTTTCTGCCTCGACTCTGTTGGTGGATTATGTGATTGGCACACTGTCACGCATTCAATCGTTTGGATGGTTTTGGGTTGCTTCCAAGCGAACAGCAGTAATTAATGGTCATCAATCTTTGCTTCACAGTAAAGAGTTTATCTGGATGCATGTGAAAAGCCCACATAAAATGCTTTTTAGATTGACTATCAGCTATCAGATTCAGCAGAATGTGAAAATGCAGATCGAAGAGATGAGAGTGTGCTCTGCATGTAGACAAGTGCAGTCCATCACCATGACAGATAAAGGTCAGAATTCCACGTTAAGTGTTATGTAAATTTTATTTTGTTTTATTTGATATTTTTATTTTATATTACATTTTATTTTAATTTATTACATTTTACTTTATTTTATAATTTTACAACCTTTTATTTTATTAGTACATATTTTATTATTTCAATAGTCCTTTTTATTATTTTATTTGTATTTTAGGTATTCAGGCACATGTTTTTAGCTTCAAGTGAACCTGAAAGTAGCCTAATCATGGAGGACTTTTATTTTATTTTATTTTATTTTATTTTATTTTATTTTATTTTATTTTATTTTATTTTATTTTATTTTATTTTATTTTATTTTATTTTATTTTATTTTATTTTATTTTATTATTTTTATTTTATTTTATTTTATTTTATTTTATTTTATTTTATTATTTGTATTTTATATATTCGGACACATGTTTTTGGCTTCACATGAACCCAGTAGCCTAATTTTGCTTATTTTATATTAATTTTTTTTTACTACATTTTATTTTATTACTAAATTTTATTATTTTTATTTTATTACTACATTTTATTGCATTTTTATTTACATTTTTATATTTAATTTGATTTATTTTAATTTATTTTATAAATTGTGATTGATTCATTTTCAATTTAATTTAATTAATTTGAGTGCTTTTTATCATTTTTATTTGTATTTTATATATTCATACACATGTTTTTGGTGTTCGGGTGAATGTTCTACAAGGATTCCAGATTTAATTTAATTTAATTTTGTTTGTGTCATTTGCTACAGCTAAATTGACCCTTATCTTAACATTAATATGCAGCTCAACAGTATTTTGTTACATGTGCAACATTGAGTATAAACATAAAGTTTTAAAAAATATATGTGCAACGATAAGCACCATCCTCAGACAGTGCATCTCAGGATACATTCTTCTTTGGGTTCCATTCTCTTAACGCTACATTGATCCGATCATGCCATGCCGTTGTGCAATATGCTGTATTGATTATGTAGAGGGGTATCATGTTGCAATGGTAAAGTATAAATAAACAACTTGTTCCATTTCTCTGTACACTGAACATACAGTTTAAAGAAGGCTGGCCAGTTCAGCCACAACTACACCATTACAATCTCAACATGCATCTTTCTCCATTGAAGACTTATTTATTAACAACATAACATTTTGCAAGCAAAATAATTATAGTTATATACTATGTTATAGTAGATGCTTCTCCAGAATCACATTTTTAATGATTTGTTTAGAATTTATGATATATGCCTTTGTATTTTGCCGAGGAATAACCATGATATCATAACAAACATGTTGAATATTACTGAAGAGCCGATAGGGCCATTAACAGCAAGGTCTTGAGAGCTTTTAACGCCCACAAAGATGTTCACAATGACTAATCAAGCTCACAACTGTGACTAGCACTAATACTATAAGTGATATCAGAAAGAGTTTTCACTGGCGGCTCTGGAGTTAGAGCTCCATCTGTTAGCAGGGTTCAGGAGGCGGCACTGGCAGGAATCTGTCTTGCTGTGAAAGACAGTTTGAGCGATGGGAGAGATATTGACGGCCATTAGGAGGGGCCGTGTGTTCTGAAGGCCCCCTCGCACGCACCGTACTATTGGCCCTTTGATGTGATTGATGGCTGTAGCACACTTACCAGCACCCTAAACATCTGTCTTATGCATGTTAAGTCCCAGGAATGCAGACATTTTCTCCACGCTGCACTATCTATAGCAGAAAACACAATAAAAGGATACCACCATCATGATTTGTGTATCATCAGTTGTAGGTCTGCATCTACAAAGAAGTAACAAAGGTGTAGGAAAAAAAGTAGGAATGAATTACAAATTGCTTGGATGATCAAGCATGTATTCAAAATCTCAAGGAGCCAGTGAACAGAATTTTTTCCTGCCTCAGCCAAAAAAAAAAAAAAAATGAATCAGAAAAATAAGATTGTTTTTCAATGGATTATTTTCTTTGAAAAAAAGATGAAGGATTTGATCAGGCTTCTTTTTCTTGATTTAATTAACTCTGAAGCCTCTGCTTTGTCTTTTTGAATATTAGTGGAAAAGTATCAGAAAATATATTTAAGATATTAGCCTAAAAATATAACTATTATAGTAGTGCCAGCAGCTCAGGCATAACAGGAAGCAAAAGTAGCACAGAAGTTTGCTCTTATCAACACTCAGGCCAATATTACCACCACTGTAAATGCATTAAATCAGATGGTGAGATAATGCTGAACAATTGGAAACATTTAGAAATGGAAGTAAAGTGGTAAAGCAGGCCATGACCTACTTTCAAAACCAGACTACTTTTACGGCTCTTTTCACCTGTGTCACGCAAACGTCACTCCATGTGTTTGGATTTGGGCTTAACTTCTAAAACAGCTGGCTGGAAATCACAGCTGCAAATGTCTATACCTTTCCTAAATCTAATTTAAATATGCTTGTTTTTTTTATTTCATTTTTTAAATTGTATTGTATTAAATAATACTAAATACAAATATATAAATAATTAAATATAATTCATTTTAAAATAAATTTTATATAATATATTAAGAAAAAAATGACTGAAGATGCTGAAAATGCAGCTTTGCCATCACGGGAATTAATGACATATTAAAATATAAGATATTAAAATATTAAAAGAATTATTAAAAATGTTAATTTAATATTTAAAAAATAAACTATTTATTTATTTTATCTTTTATTTTGTTTTATTTTATTTTAGTCAATAATTAGGTGATCAGGGTAAATGTGTTTGTATTTTTTATTTATTTATTTATTTTTAATGAAGGCTTTCCTTGTGTCTGCACAAGAAACTCTTTTTTTTTGTTTCTCAAATAAAAATGTATTTATTATTTTAACTTCAGCACAGACACAGTAAGTGGGCAGAAAGGCTATAAGTGGGAGGCTGGTGTATTCCAGGACTGCAGGGCACTGGCATTCTTCCAGACTGGTTTGTGTGTAATTACTGTATACTGGGATTCCTGAAGGATCTAAAGCAGAAACTTTCTCCAGTCCCCTGATAGCCATTGCATGAAACCCACAAGTCATATATATGCATTATAGAGCAAACAGTGCAGAGAAAATAGGCTGACAGCTCCATGGCCTAACTGTCAGAGCTTTATTAGTGAATGTTTCTGTAATCGCCAAGTGCACTATTGCCTCTGCTGATGCTAGTCTACAAGAAAATGAACTGCCTCAACAGAACATCATTACTGGACCACGAGGTTTAGCATGAGACCTCTGAGCACTTATCTTCTGTCCCTGCAATGCTTTTAAAATGCCGCTGACACAGTAATTGCGCAAATGCATTTCAGCGAGTTTGCACAGTATGGGGCTGAGATTCTCAGAAGACACAGATGTTTGGCTTTTGTAACAGCTGTTTGATATTTAGAGCTGTAAGACAGTCACTTAGATACTGGCTAAAAAATACCACCTTTGCAGGTAACATACGGAAGTAGAAAAAAAACTGAAGCAGGTTTATTATTTAACTGAAATAATTTAACTGAAATAATATATATATATATATATATATATATATATATATAACTTATTTATGTCAGCTAGTTCACAAGGCAACATTTTTAATGTTTAAATTGATGTAGTAAATTTACTAAAACTAAAATAAAAATAAAAAACAAATTATATAGACAGTTAATAATGAAGATGATGATGATGACAAAAACACAATTACTAAAACTTCACAACTAAAATTAAAACAAAGTATGAAAATAAAAACAAATTCGAAATATTATTAAAATTAAAATTATTATTATTATTAAAAAAAATAGTATCTCAATGATACTAAAATAACACTGGTCCAATGGAATTAATTAATTAATTAATGGGAAATAGTTTCTACATTCTTGCATTATTTCTAAATTATGACTTTATGGTTTCTTGGTACACTGTCCGAATACTTCCTTAGGAGATGCCTTTATACGTTGCCTGTTAAGTCATTGACTGCCTTGGCAGCAATGGAGCTGCCTTTGGTTTTCAGACACAGCCACTGTTTAAAATGGCCCAGCTGGCATGTGAAACCTCTATAGAGCCTATTGGAGCAAAAAACAGTTGACCTTTAGTTAATAGAAGGCAGGTCTCTTTTTTTTTCTTCTGTTTGTACGGATGCATGTGTGAAACCTAAAACTGAGCAACCCCTTGCTACATTAATTTCTTATTTTAGAAATAATAATTTGAGCAGATATCTTCACACGGAATCTCCTAGAATGCCATTGTACAGACACATTGAAGTTGCACAGCTGTAATCAATGTAATTAAATCCTGTGCAGTGTAGATATCAAAGCAAATGTCGGCATGCATTATTTACTTGAGTAATTACAGAGTATCACTTATGCCAGCTGCTCCAGCACAGAATGAACAGTCGTTGTTCATAAAATAAACATAATGAGATTTTATCCAAGAAAAACACAATGCTGTAAATAATGTAAAGGAGGCCCATTCTGCCTCTTCATTTTAATGAAATATACATGTCTGAAAACATTTGACTGGTGTATTTTTAGTGAACACTTGGCAACCCCAGGAGACCCTAACTGTATTGACAGCTTCAGTAGATTAGATTACGTCAAAAGAAATATACAACCCAAGTCTTGACTTAAGACCCCTTTTCCTTTTTTTTTAAACAAACCTTTTGTATTTGAGGTTGACATTGTATGCATCATGTCTCCGATGACCCAGTGCTGAATAGATAAACTAAAGATGAGGCATAGATACTCCCTTTGCTCAAACAGGACTGTGAGAAAGAGAGAGCTCCTCATGGATTAAGGCCACTTCCAGAAAATCATTGAGGTTATTTCCTCTAAGGACGATCCACTTACTGCAATACTCAAAGAGAGCGCTCACTAATAAGTGTCCCCTGATGTACATTTCAGGATTTTTTAAAGAACCACTCAGTAACGTTTATTGTTATTGTTTGCACTGGATGATGTGGCCGCCATCCTGAATTTATACTAACACATAGTGCTTATTCCCAGATATATATACATATAAATATAATTTTGTTTTTGTTAATAATGATATATTTTAGACTTTTAGTACGACTGGCTACTAATAGTAGTTGTCAAATCTCCATAGCTTGCATGAAAGAAATATTTATTTATTGATTTAGGCCAATTGCTTCTGTGAAACATTTTATAAATACCATGCTTATTATTTTAGCAATATCTGGCAACGTGGTGTATGCATGCCATTGTATTAATGTGTTATTATACAGTCAGACATGATTAATTTTATTCTGTGAATGTAAATGTCCAGTAACAGGAGGTTTACTGAGATAAAAATAGTTATATTTGTGTGTGTGTATATATATATATATATATATATATATATATATATATATATACACTAGTTTGTCCCTAGATGCTTCCAAGAAATACTCTCCAAATGTCTCTGAATTATATTTGTTTTCATGTTACAAATCAAATTAAAGTCATGTTGTCAACAGAGATTGGACAAAACAAAACAAAATTATATATTTAGTATTTTGTAACACAATAGTCTGAATATGAGTTATAGACTGATATATTTTGGAGATTTTTTAATCAGACTATTACTTTCTCTAATGTAAAAGAAGGTTTAATTTATTTGTTCATATTTATGCTTGTTTTTTTTTATTGTATTTATGATATTTTTATATATAAAATATAATATTCAGTGCTTTTTAAAAGTAACACAATAGGTCTGAATATGAGCTATACACTAATACATTTTGTTTGGGTGCCAGGAAAAAAAGCCAGAGAGGGCCTGTTGAAGAAGAGAGTCTGTGCCAAATCACTCTCTGTCTACAAATTCATAATCTTAGATTAATCTAATAATAAGTGAGACACTTTATATGATCATCCTGTTTTAATTTTGCACTTGCGGGGGAAAATGTAAACCACACTGAATGTAGCCACCCATTGAAATGGCAAAACTCCACCTGTTGCATTTCTGTTCTTTGAGATTCTGGCTTCTCCATCTGAGGAGCTGTTTTATATATTCTTTTCTGAGAATGGCATTTCTTTGTAATAAATTCCAGTGAGGCTGATTTCTTGGAAAACCGCGGCAGTTCTTCCATGTGCTGCGTGTTATTAAGAAAAGCTTTGTTTCTTTCGAAATCAAACAAGCAGTGGGGATGCCATCAGAGATGAGTCAATGCTGTGACAGTAGCAGCATTACAACTCTAATTATATTGACGTTGCTCAAATTACACTTTGGCATTCAAGTACATCCGGTCCACACATTCTTTCTGTCCAGCATAAATCATTAAGTCGTATTTGCCTTAAGACCTGAGTGGAAAACTCTGGGCCTTTAATCACAACTATAATGCTGACCTGGAGTCAGTTATCATGTTACTTTAACCAGTAAGATAATCATATGCACTGAAATTAAGAGCATGCCAGAAACAGCTTTTCATTTAAATATAATTTTACTTGACAAAGAGACGATAGCATTAGCAGTTTTTCACAGACGCTTCTGTGCCGTTCTACATTTCACAGACCCCACATCTGTTGTGGAAATTTCGAAGCAGGAGCGAGAGGACAAAATGAATCTCTGCTAGAAATATTTGCACATCTGACTCTGTCCCCGTTAGAGCTATTTTACTTTAGAGAGACAGCGGTAATGATATTCCTGGGCCATTTCATGGTCATATTTTACATTTTATCCACATTTACCTAGTTAGGTCACCCGTTTAATTAAACTAAATGCAATGCTTTTCATCTGAGAAGTCTTGCCTAAAAAATTAGCTTTAACATTTTCAAACTTGATCTGAGCCAGAATTTTTTATCCCCCCCCCCCAATTTTTGCTTTGACTATTTAATAAGATTTTAATTAGGCTATTAAAGATCTTTGAAGGAACATATGGATGTAATTAAGGCTGGCCAGATCACCCAGGGAGGAGTGGGCCATTAATTACTCTAAGCTGGGTCTTGGGATCAGCTCGGAGACTAGGACAGCGGAAAACTTCACGATCTCAGATCCCGCACTTCATGATTCACTCTTTCCATAGAGCACGGGAAGTTAAATACAGTAGACTCTGATCTTGAACTTTACTCTGATTACATAGTGCTTATGAACAGGTGTCAGCTTTACTTCCTGGACTTCTGAAGCGTTTCGATACCTGTGCTGCTGAGTCACGTTTCTCTGATTCATAGGTATCCATGTGTATCTGATCTCAAAGTTTACAGAACTTCTGCAATGGACCGTTTCAACAGGCACTTTGAGAGCAATGAGTCATAGTTCTGTCACACATGTGCTAGTTATTCTTTAAAGTCCCCTTGAGTCATGACACATTCCTTCTCTCGAACATCTGCTTCTGCACTCACACATCCACAGACACATACTCACACGAACATTTCTACACACAAAACACTGCTGATCTGGTGAGTTGTGGAATAAATAAGCATTCTCCTACATTATATATATATATATATATATATATATATATATACACTGTAAAAAATAATTGTAATTTTAACTGTAAAATTTTGTAAAAACGCTACGGAAAAAAATTGTTAATAGGTTAACAGTAAGTTCCCATACTATATACAGGGGAAAACTGTAAAAGATCTACCAGACATTTCATGTAATTTTACAGTAAAATGCTGTTAATTGTACAGTTTTTAGAAGTCAAAAAGAACAAATAAATGTATAATTTACAGTCAAAAACTGTAAACTGATATTCCCAGAATTCCCTGTTGTTTAATTTCAAATTTTCTTGTTTGTAAATTACAGTTTTATAGTTTTTGGACGTAAATGTGTTTACAGTTTTTTTTGTATTTTTTACTAAATTATTCTGCCAACCACAGCTGCCAAAATTATTTTGTAAAAACTACAGATTTTTTTTACAGTGGTATTGTCAGACTGTGTCTCCGCGTCTTGTGTTTTCCCCTCCTCTCGTGTCCTTATTTGGATTTCCTGTCCTTGTCCTAGTTTAGTGTTCATTAGTTAATCCGAAACCAAAACTGAAGAGATGGAAGTCGCTGCTTCCCTCCTCGCCCTTGCCCGACGTGATCTCCCCGTCTTCGAGTATGCGGCGGAGTTCGTTCGGCTCGCCAGGAGGATGCCTCTGGACGACGCGGCCATCCTCCACCTGTTCCGGCTTGGGGTCTCGTACCACCGCCCTGTGGACCTCCCAGACACCACAGGATTGTGCTGGTGGGAAGGGGTCTACCGGTGTCTGGGAAGTGTCCGATCCCGAGTCAGAACCAGCCCACCGCCCGCGGCTTTTCCTCACACGCCGCCGTCCGCGCCCCGTCCTAGTCCGCCGCCAGAGAGTATGGCAAGCCCGCCGCCCACGGCTTTCCCTCACACGCCGCTGTTCGCGGCCCGTCCTAGCCCACCGCCAGAGTGTATGGCAAGCCCGCCAGTGCCGGCCCCTCGCAAGTGAACGCCAGTGCCTGCCCCTCGCAAGTGCCCGCCAGTGCCTGTCCCTCGCAAGTGCCCGCCAGTGCCTGCCCCTCGCAAGTGCCCGCCAGTGCCGGCCCCTCGCAAGTGAACGCCAGTGCCTGCCCCTCGCAAGTGCCCGCCAGTGCCTGCCCCTCGCAAGTGCCCGCCAGTGCCTGCTCCTCGCAAGAGTTCCCCAGTGTCTCTGCTGGTCCCGTCCAGCCCTCCTGCGTCTCCGCTGGTCCCGTCCAGCTCCGCGCTTCCAGAGCGCCCCCCAGTGCCTGCGCCATGAAGGCGCCTCCCTATCTCCGCGCTGCCAGAGCGCTGCCAAGGGTCCGCGCCGCCAAGAGCCCGCTATCCCTGATCGCCTACCCAGTACCATCTTAAATTTCCCCAAGAAAATTTGGGGTAGTAGGGTTCCTGCCAGAGAGGCCGAGGCGAGGGCCGAGCCATGGCCTCCAGAGTCCCCAGACCCGCCATGGCCTCCTGAGTCCCCTGATCCGCCCTGGAGGCCTCCAGAGCGCCCACCCCCCCTCCCCGTTGGATGTTGTATGGCGCGGGACGGGGCAGGGGGATGGGGGTTGTAATGTCAGACTGTGTCTCCGTGTCTTGTGTTTTCCCCTCCTCTCGTGTCCTTATTTGGATTTCCTGTCCGTGTCCTAGTTTAGTGTTCATTAGTTAATTCGTCTCCAGTCCTGTGTCGTTAATTATCTCGTTTCCCCCAGTGTACTTAAGTCCTGTGTTCCCTCAAGTCAGTGTTCGGTCTTGTACGTCAATAGTTGTGTCATTCGTCCTTGTTTATGGTTATTATCAATAAAGTCTTCGTTCCTGAATTCCTCGTCTCGCGTCTCCCTGGAGTCAGCAGCTACGTGACAGGTATATAATATTATGATATTTTAATATAATTTTATATTTTCCAATTTTCATTCTTTTAGGTTTAGTCATTTTTATTTGTTTATTTTTTATATTTATTTTTCATTTATATTTACTTAAGTTTTCATTTTAGTAATATTTGTACTTCAACTTATTTCAGTTAATTGGCAAAACTATTTTAAGTTTTTACATTTTTTTTTTAAGCTTTAGTTTTTCTATTATTTATCAAATATTAGTTTTTTTTTTTTTGTGTGATTATTTAATTAGTTAAAAAATATATAATAGTTTTAGTTAATAATAAAACGTTTGGGGGATTTTTATTTTTATTTGTTTTATTTATTTATTTATTTTTAATTTCCCCCCCAGAAGCGGAAGATACTATTGCACACTTATCTAAAGAAAGGCATTCGTCTCTGGCTTTGCATCAGGATAATTTTATCTCATCTGAAAAAAACATATAATCTGGACAGCTGTTTCTGTAGTAAACTATTTCTATTTTTATGAAAGATAAGAAGTGACATTTGATGCCACTGTCACATATGGCTCACAAACTGGAAGAACACAGAACTATTGACTGGGCGTTGACTGAACAGAGATTATTTATGTACTTGTTAACACATGCCATCATTTTAATTATTTGTGTGGTCTGTGGATGAAAGTTTCCTACTTTATGATAATGCAAACCATTTCCCTTTTTTTTTTAATTCAGTCCAAATGAGACCTGTTTTTCCATTATTTTAACTGAATGATTAACGTTTAAACATCATCCTTGTTCATTAGGGTCACTGCTTTTAGGATTTGGGGAATTGTAGTTAGTATTTGATCATTCATCACAATAAACACCTTTGAGGACAGGTAGTGAGATGATTTATGGCTCCTGCATTAATCCAGCAGCAGAAAGAAAGGAAAATGTCTATTATATCTCTTAGACCTTTAGCGTCCTACTTCAGCTCCTCACGTGCCTCAGCAGCATTTATCCTCTTCCTGTCAAAACTTGAAATTAATGAGATCACATTGCCATCGGTCAACTGGGATGTCACTCCAATGTTCCCAGCGCAAGGAAGGCTAATGGTGCTTTGTAAGCGAGTCTCCCGCACCAATATGGCTGAAGCCACAGCCTTGACCGGTGCAGGACACATTCCAACCCCAACATATGGACAGTAGCAGGAGGAGTTTGACCTTGTAAATTTATCTCTTTCCTAAGCTGGTGCAGATTTCATAGCTCTTGGTGGTGAAACAGTGTAGCATATGCCAAAAACAGCAAACAATGAAGTTTGTGAACTTTACTAATGGGAATTGAGTTTTTTGTGGTGGTTGCTGATGTATTATCACCAGACTATATATAGAATGTCCTTTCAAGGTTCCATGTTTTCTGTAAGTGAAGATATAGTTCAGGTTAAACTTGCTGTGTTCTTTTGTGCTACTTTGTTTGATATGTGCCATATGTTGTTCATAGGTAACTGTGACATAATTCTGTCATTATCAGACATACGCATAATGTAGTAAACTGTTTTTTGCCTTTAGGCCTTGTCTGATGTTGATAAACCACAGTCATCAATGATTCAACAGTTCTTCAGAAGATCATTTGTGGAAATCTAAACCGCATTCCCTTATAATCAGTTTATCTCCTCATGCTGTGCCAATACAATTTTGAGATGCTGTTTAAACAAGCAGCAGTTTTCCCATTTGGGATGTGAATCTTCCCAGTGGGAGTCCAAGGTCTGTCGTGCTCCAGATGGAAAAGATGCCTTGCTTCTGTCTTCTTTTTATTAAGGGACGACTGTCAGCTAGTGCTCTCATGTTGTCTATATTAGAGCAAAGCATCCTTGCTGTTTTGGCAGTTGCACAGTAAATTGGCCTGCAGTATCACTCTTAGAGCTTGATGCCAAATTACAGCGTCGTCTCAATTTTTAGGCTTTTTGAGGTAAAGCACAAATAGATATGATGATCTCCAGAAGCGTTATGGCCATCCACAGGCCACCCGTTACACCTAATTAAAACTCAGTGATTACACTTTTTAAAATGTGACATACTTATGGAATGTTTGTTTTAGACACATTACATTCAGATGCCCTGCAAAAACCAGACTGCTTTTTTTTCTTCCCCCAACTCTGATTTTACCACACCCTATTTGTTAGCCCTTTACTGTTGGCAGTTCATAAAAATAAAATATACACATTGACGTTGATATTAAATCTTTAACCTAAATGGGAATTGCAATTGGATTAGCTTTGTGGTTGTGCTTAAAAGGCTTGTCTATATAGCCAGAGTAATGGAAACCACTTAAGTGTTAGCCCGCTGACATATTGGGCTGATGACAGGGTTGGGTTCTGTGCTGTAGATCACATATCAAGTGCAAAGCTATTCAATTTATTTACAGTCCATTTCATTTGCCTGGAAGTCAAACTCCATGTGTGACTTTACCTTGCTTATCTAAATGGAAGCAAATGAGGCTGACTAAGCAGGAGGCTGGAAATCATAAATTTTATGGAATTACGTTGAATTTCCATTCTCAGAACAGTGCTTTATGGAATGGAACAGATTAATGATGATCAGTGTGGGTGATTATGGTTAAGTGGGGTCATCTGTTCTCTGAACTTCGTAAGCTAACATGTAAACAGAGAATGTATCACTTTCCATTGTCTCATAAATGATACCACCATTTCCAGGAAGTGCTCATTTATTGCCATATCATCCTAACACCCAACTGAGAAGACCGGCTTACGCCAGTAGATATCTCCATGCTGGTTCAGACTAGTTTTTGTTGTTCACCAACAAATACAAGTGCACCAGAATGATGTTTCTTGTGAAATTCGCTGACCGAAGAATGGCTATAGCATCCAAAACACTGCATAATATAGATATTCTGGTAACTAGCAGTGGTGGTCTTTCAAAAAGGGCAGGTTCCTACAAACTTGCTCACCTTAGCGATTAGCACTGATTAAACACAGACATAGAGCCCTGCTGAGCAGTGAGCAAATATTGTGTAGTTTGTGTCCCTTAGGGCTACATATTCTCATTCATGCGGTAATTCTTGGCACAATGCAAATCTTTACTGATGATTTATAGCGATATAACCCCACACGGAGAGTTGGCCGTACAGGTAGAAGACGTCTGGTTTGAGCTCCCACATCTCCTGGTGCTATCAAGCATGACCTAAAGCGACTTGCTCTCTCTGTATTGTGGGTTTAGCGTAGCGTGAAGAGGATGTTTGCTTCATTTAGAAATAGATAAATGCTTGTGAAATGAACTCTATACACATGGTCTTAATTAAGTCTATACTTTTTGTTAGGAGTTTGGGGCACTTTTCACCTTTCAGCCTCCCAGCTAAACCAGCTTTGGCTAGCTTAAACCAGCTAAGACAAGCTCAGGCTGACTTAAGCAGGGTCAGCCCTAACTAAGCAAGTATATCAATCTACTTCAGTAGACTACTAAGATTGCAAAAAACCTGAATATTCTGAGTACGAAGTATAAACTGTTTTGATGAAATTCCCACCAGCAATAAAATGTTTATCTTAATCTGACTATTCTTGTGTCTTGTTTGTTGCAGATTTTTGAAAAGCCTGTGTGGGAATCTACACAAGCACATGGAGACTGATTTGGGCTTTACCACCGTCCTTGAGGACTTGTTTCTTGGTGGAAATCCACCATTGTGAGGCCCTACGAAGGTGAACAACGGTTGTCCCATCAGTACACGGTTCTCCTTTTCAGGAGTTTGAGGAGAAGAAGAAAAATAAACAAGCGAGGGAAAAGATCTTCATGACCGCCAGAAAATCCAGAGAAAAAATACATTGAGACACAAGGAGCATAATGTGGACACTAAACATGACACGTGTCTCGATCCTATTTCTCATCCATGTCCTTCTGGTTGGATGGGGTCAAGCAGCAGAAGACGACGTCACCCCTCGCCTCAGTTTCTCTTACAGTAAGTGCACAGAAACACACATGTACAACTCAGTCTGACCATTTACTGAAAGTGTGTAAAAGAGCCGAATGGTACAAGACTATAAATAAAGGCTGGTTTGGAGTCAACTTAAGAGCTCTGAGGGAGCTACGGGCTGAAGACCCTGTCATCTCCCACAGACAGTAACACTTGCTGAAGTGTTGATAAACAGAAAGCAGATACCAAGGGCTGATTGGTTCATGCTGGCCTCCGGCGTGTTTGTATGGAGGTGGATTACCGCATTTACAAAACCACTGTGCCACTGCGAACATAATGTGCAACATACACATGCATCTCCACGTCAGTCATCTAAGAACAACAAAGTGTCTATTATAAACTTCTGAGTGGTCTTACTATTCTTCAACAGCATAATACGTCCCCTCTCGCTCATAATGATCCCTTAGCTGCGTCTCTAACATAACATCTGTCATGTTAAAGACAAACCACTTCCTCTCGTGTGAATCGCAGGCGATTTTGGGTGCGTCCATTCATGTTTTTGCAGGCTTCGGTGAATTGTGAAGAGAAGAGGCACAATGAGTCTGTAAACACAGTGCACTATGGCTTTATTAAGTTACTATGGTACTATGGTACTATTGACCGTGTTAGATGATGGTTTTCATCACTAAGGTACAAGTCTTTTGTGATGGAGAATGTTGACGCCTTTTAAGACAATAGTGCGGTTTTTGTTAAAGCAGTGGCGTGCAACACACAGTTGTTTCTAATTTAATACATACAATGGCATGTTGTGTAGTTTGAAGTGTAAATGAGACTATTTATTTGTTGTTTCCAAGTACACAAATCCTTCAAGTCATGGGCTTGCTGTGTTTGTCCTATGTGTCTTCATCATGTTGGACAAAGAAACATGTTGTCAACCTATATTCATACCCACCTGCGCATCCTTTCCACATTCACTTCTCACCTTCATTTAAACTGGCTCAGGATGTGATGGGGTTATACTAAACCTGCTAAACCTGCCTGAACATGTTGACTGCCTCTTTTGAGGGTCTACCTGCATGGAGGTCTTGTTCTCCTGCCAACCATAGGAACTTCTCTTCTCTTCTCTTCTCTTCTCTTCTCTTCTCTTCTCTTCTCTTCTCTTCTCTTCTCTTCTCTTCTCTTCTCTTCTCTTCTCTTCTCTTCTCTTCTCTTCTCTTCTCTTCTCTTCTCTTCTGGAAGGTGCGGTGGTGGAAGGTGCGGTGGGGAAGAACGTTTCAGTTTAAACTGTCTGCTTAAATATTTTCTTTATCTTTACTTTCTATTTTTCTTTTTGTTTGTCTAAAATATCCTAATTTTGTTAAGTTAGAATTTGGTTTGTGTCGTTTTCAAATTAATTGGCGAGTGTGAGAATGCCATTGCTCCCAGGTGAGCGTGCACCATCTCCTTCACTCCGCCATGGCGTTAGGTGTGTGCCGGAACAGGGAGTTACTGTGGAAAGTGTGCTATTAGCAGTGGGAGAACAAATCGGTTGTGAAAATACAGTATATCTTCGGCGTCTAGGATGAACAAAGCGGTTGTTGTCTTTCTTAAAGAGGAGCAACTTGTTGCACAACTTTTGAGAGTGGCGTTTTTGTCCAGTCCTTCCTTTGGCTACGTTAACGTTTAAGGTAATTATTTCGAATGTACCGCCGTTCATCCCCGATGAAGTTATTGAGAGAGAACTCATTAGGTTTGCAAGAATCATGAGCCTGTTAAAAGTCATATCAGTGGGTTGTAAAAGTTCGGAATTGAAACATGTGATGTCGTTTCGATGACAAGTGTTTTTAAAAGAGCCAACGCTGGATATATCGTTTTGGGTTATGGATGAAGGTAAGTCGTTTATGATTTATGCTTCTACTGCTGGATTGAAATGTTTTGAATGTGGTGACATTGGTCACAAGCGAACTGCTTGTCCTCATAAAGTTCAAACGAACATGAATGAGGAGGATAACGTTGATAATGTAGTCTCTGATGTAAATGAACCGGCTGGAGAGAATAGTCAAATAGAACGAACGGAAACGGTAACGGTAACTGAACAGGCTATAGCTGAAGTACACGAGAGTGATATTGAAGGAATTGAGGTTCAGGAAAATGCAGTACAAGATGAAAGTCAGTCTGTAGTTGTACAAGATGATATGGATGAGAATGTTTTGAGTTCTGAGACTGCAAGTACTAGTGGAGTTGGAATGTTTAATCAGAAAATGGAAAGTACTGGAGAAGGCCTACTAGAGGATGAAAATATAGTAGAAATGAGAGATGAGGATACATTCTCTCAAGTGTCAGGTTTTTCTGAAACAGGGTCTCAAATGGGAGATAGTAATCTTAATTCTCAAGAGATAAATTTTTTTTTTGGATGAGCAGTAAAAATAAGAGATTTTTCCTGTCCTATCTTTTCCTGCTCTTTGCTGTCTCTTCCTCTTTTATTAATATGGGGCATATGAGAATAGGCTCTTTTGATATAAATGGAGTGAGAGATCAAAATAAAAGAGCTATACTATCAGAATTTATGAAAATTATGAAAATTGAAATTTTTATGTTACAAGAGACTCATTCTGATAGGTCTAATGAGATAGAGTGGGGCATATGGTGGGAGGGAAAATATGCACTCAGTCGTGTTTCTAGTACAAGTGCTGGAGTTGCTGTTCTGTTTTTAAAAACTTTAACTGTTGATATTTTCAAAATTGAAGAAGTAGTAACTGGAAGGGTGTTATTTGTCCATGCAGAAGTTGAAGGAATAACATTTTTATTTATTAATGTCTATGCACCAAATGTTGGGTCAGAGCGAATTGAGCTATTAAATATAAAGAGTCATATTTCACAATATGATAAAAATGTTTGCATAGTTATGGCTGGGGACTGGAATTTTACTGAAAATTTTAATGTTGATAGGAACAGCGAAGAACCTCGTTTTCAATCAGGTGTAGTGCTCTCTAAAGTGATTCAAGAACATGATTTAAGTGATGTCTGGAGAAATAGGAATGAAGGGATAAAACAGTATACATGGATTAAAGCAAGTAATAATGAAGTTAAGGGGGCTAGATTAGATAGGTTTTATATGATTAAGTCTTTTAATAATTGAGTGATGGATGCTGCCATTATTCCTAGTGGTTTCTCAGAGCATCACATGATAAGTATCGCAGATCGCAGCATTATTGCCTTTTTAATAATAATTTTAAAAAAGTATATAAGTTATTTTGTGAGAGTTTTACTCATCTTTGGGAAAATTGGAGGTTAAAATTAGAGATATAGTGCAAAAATTGCAGTGTGAAATAGGTGAAATGGAAAAGATGATGTTGGACAATGAAGAAGGGATTAACAAAAGTGATGAATTACAAGAGCAAGTTAAAAATGCTTTAATAAGGTCACGTTTTTGTTCTATTAAGGATATGGATGCTCCCAGTGCTTATTTTTTTAAACTGGAGAGAAATGTGGTGCAGCATAATCTTATGCTTCATTTAAGATGTCCAGATGGGACAATTACGGACAATCCAAATGAAATGAGAAAACTTGCTGTTGATTTTTATTCTGGTCTTTTTAATGCTGAACAATGTGATAAGGAGAGTGTTGCAGATCTTCCAAAGTTGCAACCTAAACAGAGAGAAAATTTGGACAGTGACATTGCTTTACAAGAGCTCACAGATGCAGTTAAACAACTTTCATTGGGACGTTCACCTGGGATTGATGGAATAACCACAGACTTTTATCATTATTTCTGAAACATATTGGGACAAGATTTCTATGAAGTAACAAAAGAGTGTTTTGAAAATGGCATTCTTCCAAGTAGCTGCCGAAGAGCAGTATTGTCCTTGCTACCTAAAAAAGGGGACTTAAAATTTTTGAAGAACTGGAGACCGGTTTCACTTTTATGTACGGATTATAAAATTTTGGCAAAATGTTTAGCGAATAGGTTAAAACGTTATCTGGACACAATTATTCAAAGTGATCAGACGTATTGTGTACCTGAACGATCTATTATGGATAATCTTTTTCTTTTAAGAGATTCTGTTGACTTGAGTTTCAAAGAGAATATTAATATGGAGTTTTATCAATAGACCAAGAAAAAGCCTTTGATAGGGTTGACCACGGACAGGTTTATTTCTTGGGTAAAACTGTTATATCAAGATGTTTCTGTATTGGTGAAGGTGGGAAGAGGGTTGAGTTCATCAGTCCCTGTAAAAAGAGAAATTAGGCAAGGATGCCCACTCTCTGGACAATTATATAGCATTGCCATTAAACCACTATTAAGAAGAATTAGAAGAAATCTTAAAGGGTTTTTAATACTAAATGATTTTAATTGTAATAAAATTGTATTATCTGCTTATGCTGATGATATAACAGCTTTTATAAATGGACAAGAAGATGCCATCAATCTTTCAAAGAGTATAGAGGTATATGAAAAGGCATCTACTGCAAAAGTTAATTGGAGTAAGTGTGAAGGATATGCAGGTCAATGGATAAATCAAAGGCTTCCAGATTTACTGGGAGGGTTAAAGTGGGGGAATGAAGGTTTTAAAGCTTTGGGTGTTTTTTGGGGGTATTCTAGGTTTCAGGAAAAAATTGTCAGGGACTGCTGGAGAAGGTGGTGGCCTGATTATCTAGATGGCGATGGCTATTACCACAAATGTCTTACAAGGGGAGAGTTTTGGTCATTAATAATTTGGCTGCGTCCACATTATGGCATAAGTTAATGTTGGTTGAACCACTAGAAGAATTGGTGACTTCTATACAAAAGAGACTAGATGATTTCTTCTGGAATGGCAAACACTGGATTCGTGCTGCACAACTTTATTTGTCTCCTTGTGAAGGAGGACAAGGATTGATAGACATTAAGAGCAGAATTCAAGCTTTCACATTGCTTTCAGCCCAAAAACTTTTGTGTAGAAAAGACTTGGTATGGACTCGTACCGCTGGTGCAATCCTCCGAAGAGCAGAAGGGTTGAACTATGATCTGCATCTTTTCTGGATACAAATTCAAGAGATGGACTTAATAGAGATCACATCTTTTTATAAATCAGTGTTACAAGCATGGGCTAAAACTTTCAAGATTAAAAGAGTCTTTGAAATCCCTAAATACTGGGTGTTGGAGGAGCCACTGTTTCATAATCCAGTAGTTCATGGTACACTGATGTCTTCAAAGAGTGTACAGGAGAACATGCTGAGAAGAAACTGTACAAAGTTAAAGGATTTGGTCAGTTCGGATGGATGGACGTCTGTGGAGGATATAATGTTCTTCACGGGCCTGCGATCTCGATGCCTGGCTATTCGTTTTTTTGGAGGAAATATGTTCTTTTTTGCCGGGACATTATAGAGAATTTATACAAAGAGAAGATGTGAATGAACAGACTGACGGTTTACCTCAGAAACTGTTAATTTCTTCAATTTGTGACAGCAGTGTGTTAGAACACCAACCTATAGAGAGTTCTGAAGCTTTGGAGACATGGGCAGTTGATGAAATGTCTTAAAAGGTTTTATATAACCTATATGTTAAGACTGTTCATAAAGAGTCACTGAAGGAGCTGCAGCCGTTGAAGTGGACAAGGAGGTTTGGGCCAAACTTCCCCTTGAGAGATCAGTGGAGGTCCCTGTACAAGTTTCCACTAGAGAAGCGAACTGGGGATTTGCAGTGGAGGCTTATTAACGGGACACTAGCTACAAACAGATATGTGTCTCACCTTAATCCAGCAGTAATAGGGGAGTGTGAGTTTTGTTGTGAAGAAGAGACTGTGGGCCATTTGTTTTTGAATTGTAAACGATTGGAAGAGCTTTTTAAAGTTTTGATGGAATGGTTTAGAGGTTTTGGTGAAACTTTTCCAGAATGTGTTTTTATAGGGGGTGTAATGTATAGAATGTCAAAAAAGACTCTCTTAAGGTCTCTTAAATCATGTTTTAGGTACAGCAAAACTGTCAATTTGGAAGACCAGAAAAAATAAACTACTAGGTATTGGTGGAAAGGACTCTGGAAAATGTTGAAGGGTTTAATTGCAAATAGATTGAAAATTGAATTTTCTTACTATGTTTTGGAGGGAGATTTAATAACTTTCAGAGAAAAGTGGTGTGTAGGGGAAATTTTATGTTGTATTTATAAAGAACAGCTTGTTCTTAATTTTTAAAAGATTGTTGTAGTAAGTATGTTTTGGTTTTACATTTGACTAAAAGATTAAGGAGTGATGTCAACATGAATGAGGATTTAATAAAGTTAATATAAGATAATATATTTAATAAAGTTGTGTTAAACCTCTCATTATGTCTTGTCTCATTTCATCTTTTCTTTTTCTTATGGTCTCATAATTGTCTTCTCATCTCTTTTCTTTGCCTTTATTTAAATCTCTTCTCGCTGAATCTCTTCACTTTTCTTCTGGTCTTGTTTTGCATCATCTCTTGTGTCCTTAGTACTCTCATCTCGTCTCTTCTCTTCATTTCTCTTCTTGTCTCATTTGTCATTCCTCAGTTCTTTCTACTGGCTAACATTTTCTTGTAGCACTTTGTTCCTCCTGTCCTTTGCTGTTTGCTCTTGTGTTGTCCCCAGGATCATGCTGTATTGTAAGAAAGAATGCAGCTGTTCTTTTCACTGGTGTTTCTCTTCTGCCTGTCTAATGCAGCAAGGAATCCTGCTAATTCTCTCTGTTTGAGTGTGTTCTGGTGTGTCTGTGTCTCTGTATACACTGTCATTCACCTTAATGGTGAATTTCATGCAGGTAAACCTGAATGTACACAAAGTGCTCAGGGCTGAATTCACTAAACATAAACATAATCTTGCGTCTTTTTTACAAACCAATCATGGTCAAGTTTAACTAGCTGCTATATTAAATATGTGATGTGTAAATTTACACAAAAAATATAACTTGTGTTTAGTGGATGAACATTGCCTGATTTGCATAATTTCTTAGTGAACTGAAAATATGCAGATAATGTATCCAAATAAACACAGCTATAGAGAGTGCAGTTTATTCTTAGCAAATCATTTTTTTTTTTTTTTTGCAGTAGATTCTATATTTGGCAACACTTATATTAAACAAATGATTCTATACTGTTTAAATGGCTCAAATTACTGCCAATGAACTGTTCAGTGTGTGTAGCACTAGTTGAGTTAAATTCAGGAAACTGTTGCGGTCACACTGCAGACTCCTACCCACTGGTGAAAAGCCTCTGAAGTCTCTAAACCTGTAAATTGATGCAAAACAGACTACGTTCTGCAGTACAGCACATATTTGACCAAAGTGCCATCCCGCCATTCCAGTGGCACAAACATTCTTCTCCCTTTGCTGGTTTCCACCTTCCCTCCATTTTAATAAAGAACTAATCTGGCATGAATAATGAATGGGGATATGTGTGTATGTGTGTGTGTTACTGTGTGAATGCTGGTCTGCTTCTCATTATGTGCCTATCAAGAAGGATCAGGGTTTGTAGGAGGAGAAACTACATCTGCTCAGCCTCTCTTCTTTTGTTCCTCTCTTTGATACACACTATGCTGCAGTGCTTAAAGCGCATTAGAAAGCTATTTAAAAAGACACCTATAAGCGGTTTACACTAGAGCCCTGTGCTTATCCAGCCATTTTCTCCTGGTAAAGCTGGGAAATGCATCAACAGAAGGTACAGAATCTCTTGGTTGTTGACTGGTCCGCCACTGCTATTTATGAGTTACAAACATCAGTCCATTGTATTTATCCTTGGTTTATGTACCTTTAATACTTCTTGATTTATTACCCTGATTGAAATGACTTATCCTTACTGTAATATATAGCATGCACACGGTATGGTGCTCAAGCTTTGTGCAGTGTTTGATTCTTTGCATGTTTGAAGCAGCAGGGACCTGCACTATGTGTCAACCATGGAAGGCTTCCAAAACGTGCATCAAGTGGAAACAGTCCATTCATATCCAGCCACATGCATCACGTAGCTTCTCAGGTGGCACATTGTAACATGAGAGGAAGGAATGTCTCTTGTTTACTTGCTTAGAGCTGTTGTTTTTTTAACCCTACAACCAAAGCAACACATTAAAACCTATACACGCTGTTCCATGTGACACTGATTTGAACATATCAATGTTCAGTGTAGCATGGTTCATTAAAAAATGCAATAAAAGGAAATATGTTATAAGAAATATTTCTACAGTACCATTAGAGCAATTCAAGCAAACAGGATGGCAATGTTTTAATTTAAATTGAAGTAGAATTCAAATGAATTGGTATTCAAATAAATATACATTACAGTCATTTTCAACTAGAAGAGCAAAAAAGACAAACTTGTTTGAAAGTTTGAAAAACAGTTTAAATGTTTGACGTTTTATTGAATGGATGGATGGAATTTAAAGGATTAGTTCACCTCCAGGATTAAAATTTCTTTATAATTTACTCACCTCTATGTCATCCAAGTTGATCATCATGTCTCTCTGTCTTCAGTCATAAAGAAATGAAGGTTTTTGAGGAAAACATTCCAGGATTTTTCTCCATATAGTGGACTTCAGTGGGGACCAACGGGTTGCAGTTTCAATGCAGCTTTATAGGGCTCTACACAATTCCAGCTGAGGAGTAAGGGTCTTTTCTAGTGAAACGATTGGTCATTTTCTAAAAAAAATATAAAAATATATATACTTTTTAACCACAAATTCTCATCTTGCACTAACTCTGCGATGCGTGTCCACAATTTCGCATTACGTAGTCACATTGAAAAAGTCACATGGTGTGACGTAGTCGGAAGTACCGACCCAGTGATTACAAAGCTAACAAGCAAAGAAAGTCAAACACCCTTTACAAAAAAAGGTAAAACAACAATGTCGGACGATTTTGAAGTTGGAGGAGAAAATGAGATGGAGTTTTTCGCCCTACCCTACCTTTTTAACTGAAGTACACAGACGAAGAACTAACCACGCATGACCTTTCCAACGTGATTATGTAATGTTTGAAGATACGCATCGCATAGCTAGTGCAAGACGACAATTTGTGGTTAAAAAGTATATAATTGTTTTTTTTCCCGCTAGTTAAGACACTTATTCCCCGGTTTATGTAGAGCCATCTGCACAATCTGGACCTTCAACCTGTTGGTCCCCATTGAAGTCCACTATATGAAGAAAATTCCTGAAATGTTTTCCTCAAAAACCTTAATTTCTTTTTTAACTGAAGAAAGAAAGACATGAACCTCTTGGATGACTTAGGGGTGAGTAAATTATCAGGAAATTTTTATTCTGGAAGTGAACTACTTTTTTTAATATGTAATTTGGCATATAATGTAAATAATTTGGCCTGTTTTTATGTCAATCAATGCTACGCTAACCAGGCTTCAACAAATTCAGTCTGAGTCTGACATAGAGGAATTTTACAGACTGCTGTGTGCTGCAAAATAGACGCCACTCACTTTCATTGCGCTTCCACTGTGATTGAATTGATCTTGGCACGACTAGAGTATATTAGAGCCACATTGTGAAATGCTGCTAAGTTTTACCAATAAATCAAACCTGTCAGACCCGTCAGACAAAAACAAGCGCACAGACTCCTACACCCACAAATATAAGTGTTTGTGTTTCCTTGATCGTTGTAACCGCATCCTGCATTTATTTATTTGTTTGTTGGCACCTCCCTCACGTCACCATGGTGTCCTAAAACTGGACCATCCTGTACAGTTTGATATATAATTATATCATGCAGATAGTAACTTTTGTAAGTTGCAGGTTTGTGTAAAGCTTGTTGTTTCATAGGGAAGTTTAATCAGCCTTTATTTACAAGTAAATGTTACCAGACAACTCATGAAAACCCTAATTACACCTTTCTTCCTTGTGAATTCATTAGATGCACATTTTGATCGAACCTTTAACTGCAGCCCCTGGCATTATGCACATTCATCCTCTTTCGTTTAGTTTTTTCGAGGCCCCCTCCGTTTGAACCGAGAGTGTTTATGTGGGTTCTACTGGCCAAACTCAAGTTTGACCTACCCAGAATTCCAGCGGTCACCATGGTGTCTGTGCAAGCTGCCACTTCTGTACTTCTCATGCTAACAAGAGAGACGTTGTGCCAGTTCACTAGACAAACACTAAACCCCCTCTCCTGAATGTCTCAACAGATTATACTTGATGTCTTAATGTTTTCTGTTTCCGCCTCTCTTGTCCTTCCTGTGACTTAAAACTGCTCTTTTATTATATCTTCTGTTTTTCAATATTTCATGCTGGGTTTTCTAAGTTTGGAGCAGGGAGACCCGTCCACGCACGCAGGTGGAAGAGAACAGAATGTTTCTGAAGTGTAAACTGAGTGTTGCGTCATTCCTTTCTCCTCCTCTGGAGAAGCTCAACAGTCATTTCTCATCAACGTGGGGCATTAATGAAAACAGAGCAGTGTGAGAAGGAGCCGTACATTTCCCTTTTGGGAAAACGGGTTGTCCTTAAAGGGGAAAGACACTAAGAGCACACTGTAAAAGAGCCTACAGATTCCCAGGAGCACTTTGCTGACCACTTCCTTTGGAAGGAAGGGAGCAGTTGAGAACAACATTGAATGCAATTTTATAAAATGGGATTTTATAAGATTATATCTTATAAAATATATAGAATAAATAGCCTATGCTTAAGTGAGTGTGCAGTTGTTCTCTTTCAATTAGATCATATTTTTTCCCTCAACGTTTGCTTTGCCTCACTTGCTGTAATAAGATTATATCAAACATTATGCCGTAAATGTGTCTGAACACAGACTGTATTCAAAAGTTTGGGGTCAGTAAGTTGTTTTATGTGTTTTTAAAAGAAATCTCTTATGCTCACTGCATTTATATTTATTGGAAAGTTAGTAACAGTAAAAACATTAATATTGTGAAATATTTCAATTTAAAAGAGCTGTTTCCTATTTTAATATATTTTAAAATGTAATTTCTTTCTGTGATGGCAAAGCTGAATTTTCAGCATCATTACTTCAGGTGTCACATGATCCTTCAGAAATCATTCTAATATGCTGATTTGGCACTCAAGAAACTTTATTAAACTTATCTAATGTTAACACACTTTTGCCGCTTAACATTTTTGCGGAACCCTTAATTTATTTTTATTTTTTTCATGATTTATTGATGAATAGAAAGTTTAAAAGACCTGATTTTGTTTAAAAAAAAATGAAATTATATTTTACTTTACTGTCATTTTTTAATCAATTTAATGCATCCTTGCTGAATAAAAATCTAAATCTTACTGACCTTAAGCGACCTTAAGAATATAAACAGTTTGCAAGACTACACATTTTTCATGGATCAACTAGTTGGTGGATCAATGTTTAAGTAAATGGCTCCCAATACTCTACAAAGCATCAGCAGACTTCGCTTTTTCCGGCAATTTCAGCAGTGCTTTAATGGAGGGTGTGTGAGTGAAGACAACGTCAACACAGCTGAGATGAGCATGCATTTGTTTTTGCCAGATTCATGTGGTTTGCATTGTCATAAAACAGTGCAAAAGCAGACTTGTTCCACTCACTTTTCGTTTCTGTCAGCCTTCGGGGGAACAATTTTCATTTCAGGGTGGTTAGGAAAGATTTTAGCTTGTATATCAACACTTTAAATGAACTCATATAGCTTCAGGACCAATAGTTTGCTTATGTTGTGAATGCAATGCGCACCAGTTTCACTTTTGCGCAATCTCAGCTATATAAATGTACTATTTTGCTAAAGTTGAAATATCTTGCATTTAAAGACTGATATTATTCAAAGATCATACAGTCCTCATCAAATTAAAACACATTTTAGGTTTAATATTAAGAACTGCTATACTTAGTATGTAATAAATATTACTTTTTACTGGGGAAGCACGATTATAGGTACCAGTTAGTTTACTATCCAAATGTTAAAGTATCAAACAAGGTATCTCCTCTGGTCTAAATTCATTCACTATTTGAGGCCTAACAAAGACCAGTGAAAAGAAAAGAAAAATATTTTGAAGGAGTGTTGTAGGAAATGTCCCACTAGGGACAGGCTGCAGGCTGTTAGATGATATTGAGATATTTCTGTTTCGGATGCACTTAGCAAACCCCAGCGGTTCAACATGCCTTTTTATTTGCTCTGTATATTGACCTTTGTGTTTTTTGTGCTTAACACGAGAGCTGAAGCCTTATATTAAACACAAGAGTACAGCATGGCATTCTTAAAGTGTAGTGTATATATATCCTAGTCCTAAATTCACAAAGCTAATCTGATGTTGATCTGGGAAAGTGCATTACGTCAGATTTGCTCCAACAAGAAAAAACATTAAGATTATGATTATGGTTATGAATACAGCTCCAGCTTCCATAGCTCATTTGTTCACCTTGACCCATGAAAAACTGTCCTTTATCTGCCATCACCATAAAGCGCAGGATTTCAAATTTACAGCGTGTTCCTCAAACAAACGGATCTCTGTGTTCCTGTAAATGTTCCTGAAAAAGTTGTCATCATAATTCTTAAGCCCTGTTTACAACAAAGCAATTGAAGAGAGCATTTTTCCAGACTGTTTTTCCCAACATCAAAAGCAGCTTCAACAGTCAGCACTGTGTCATTAAGGCAACAGGGGGCTTGTCATTCTCCTGACACCTGGAGATAACAGCATTTCTCCTTCAGCGCATACATTGTTTTCTTGGCGCTCGGGAAGGTGAGAAATAATGCAAACGCGATTGGTTTAGTGACATTAACCAATAGGTTTACAGTTTGGGATTTTTTGTAAATAGCTTTTAATCTTTGCCGTTTAATAGCACGACATTGCCAGCTGTACAGTGCAATTTGTGAAGGATTGTGATTGTATTTCACTTCTGAGCGTTTTCTTCTGAAAGCTCAAATCATCAGATACACTGTTTACTTAAATGAGCCGTCTGCCGAGGCCTAAACAAAACAGAGCTTTGATCTTTCACACTGACGGCCAGATTGCCTCACGCAGTTGCTCTTTTCAACGGGATGCTCTGTGTCTCTAATTAACTTCGGGCATGTACTGTTAGAGCAGCCGTAGGGAATTCCGCTCTGAAAACCGAACATGGAAGGGTTCCCTAAAAGCCTGCATAATTAATTTCTCTCTAAATGGATTAGAAAGCAAAGCGCTGCGGATATGGAAATCCATTTAGTAGTGGCTTTCTCCAAAAAAAAATGACATGTAATTGCATAATGGCAGTAATGATCTCATTCCTCACAAAGAGTCTAGCATGGCTGTGTCTCATAATATAATAGATCAAGATATGAGAGACTTTGAAGATTGAGGGTCAACAAGACAAGGACGTACAAGTTATGATATGTTGTACCGCTGTAGCCTCATAAGTACCTCTTTCTCTTGTTGACACTCTTAGCCCTCTTTCCCCAAGAGTGGGAACAGGATAAGCCCTTTTCCCAGAATGCATCAGTGCAGTTTGGAGGAAGCGAATGGCAGCTGTCGTCATGGAATTGCCCTATGGGAACTGACCTCAGTCAATTCAAACAATAATACCACAGACTCATTGAGAGAGAGACCATATTGTCTGTGGGGGGATTGCTAATGTTTCAAGACATTGGAATCGATGAGCAGGGCATCAGAAATGTGGGGTTAGAAGGGGTCACTCTGTCACCCTTATACAAGCTTATTTAAAGTTATTCTGGAACTGCATTCCATGTCATCCTTAATCAGTTTTGTTTGTTGCAGTTCGTTTTCAGTAGAGCAGTTCTTTCGTAATCACACCTTTTTATAACCGCCTAAGTGGTTACAGACAGAGATCTCGAGCATAACATGTGCGAACACAAAAACCACAACAGCCCGATATTGCCAAAGACCTTGTTTATTTGAAGTGGTTTCTCCATTTAATTAGTGCTGGACGTGGGCAGGTGTTTATACAGCTCTGTATACATTTTATAGCTTGTGTTGTAGCATGTTAGTCATTAACTGAACGTATAAATGCCTTTAAATCACAACATACAATGACCAAGACAATGCAACAGTAAATAACTACCGGTGCTTGCATTACTATTACAATTAATCATACTTAAGCCGACTTTTCACTATCTATGAAAAACAACAAATGACAATATGCGTATGCAAAATTTTTAGATGAGATTTGAGCTTTTGAACTTTTGCAGCTAGACCGTAACGCGACTGCCCGGCCACGTGTGAATGTATTATAATTAAAATCATGAGCACGAGGTGTAAATAAACTACATATTTGCAGTAAAACATCAACTTCAAACATTATTTCTGCAAAATGGGCAGTTATTTGTTTTTTATGGATATAATTATTCATTAATTTTAACATTTCGAATTAGAGGTAAAATACAGTTATAAAAATACATAATATTATTTATCATTTATATTAGTTATATATTATTATATTTACTGATATATACTGTTAAGTCACACTTACTGTAATTCCTGAAGCACAACCCACTGTCATCATTTGGATTTTACAGTGAAGTAAATCATTCACATGTGTGATTTTCCCCTAATGGGGCACAATTATTTGCCTCATTGTGTGAGCTACAGGGAAAACGCTCCAGCTGTGGGACTATGGAGAATAATTGGGGGAACGGTTTCTGCCATGTGCAAATCCCACTTAAACCCTGTTTGGTTGCAGCTATTGCCCTTTGTCCTTGTCTTGCTAAATCGCCATTAAATTTCTCCCCAAACCCTCTGAAATGAATGCTGCCGGTGTTGAGTGGTGCCCCGTTTCATCCTGTAATCAAAGAGAGGGGAAATACGAGACACACAGAGGCAGAGACCCCAGTAGCGTGCCATTAATGTGCCGTGTTGATCCCTCCTGCGGTTTAGCAGACTGGATTTGGTTGTAATAAGCCCTCCTGGTTGAGGGCTGATGCCCTATTATTACCGCATTGTCTCCCCCGGGGTTCAGGAAGCGAGGGCTCAGACCCTCTGCAGCAGCTCCCAGAGACACGGACGCTTTTAGAGTCTTACCTCAGCTCAAAGTCACCCATGGGAGCATAATCAGTGTAATGATTACATGCTCTCTAAGTAAGACCTACCAGAAGTGGATGTCTTGCAAGGATTCTGTAAATCAAGTAAATCAATAGCACATCTTTTGTAACATTTATTGTAACAAATAACATTTATACCCAATGACCTTGTATTTTATATGATATTGGTGCGCATTAAGTCCATAATGAAATCAACAATCTGTACTTTAGACAACAGTATTTGTAATTTATAGTCACTAAAAGAGAAGTGTATAACTTTTTGGGTGAGTGAAAGTAAATTATTTTATTTTATTTTATTTTATTTTCTGCATAATAAACTGAAATAGAAGAAAGTATTTGACACAGAAAAATGCCAGTTCATGTTTAAACATTATAATTTTTCTATAATTTATTTTTTACTGAAAAAGAAGGAAGGATGTGACACAGGAAAAAAAAATATCACTTCATGTTTAAACTAAAACTTTTTTTCTTTTCTTTTGGTTGTCATTTGTGTATGTTGGACTGAAAGACAAGTGTAATTCAACCATTAAGCCAATGACAGATGAGGAGAACATTTTGTCATCTGCCGTGTAGTGATGAAGTTTGTATTTGCAGCCTGTTGACATTGATTCGACATGCGTCTTAAGACCAGAGGAGCTGCTATCTTGGAATGATGTCATTGTAGAATGGGAGTACTGCTTCGTTCTGCCAGCCTATAGAGAGACGAGATGAAAGCGTGTTTCCACACATTTCATTTTACACACTGTCTGAATCACCACCAAATTCTCAAGTGGCTCGTCTGAAGTCATAAAAAAAGCCATGCTAAAGTATTCTAAAGGAATTTCAGCCACAATGCCCTTAAACCTCTTAACAAACACCCCCTACTGGTAGGAAAGACACTGCTTCTTATTGATGCCTCAGTCATGGAAACAGAGAAACAGCCTGCAGGAGCTGCCATGATAATGATGCAGTGCAGAGTCTCTGATTAAGAAATGAACATCTGTCTCCGAGCTATAAGTGACCACACAAATGCTCATTCACATTGATTCAGACACTTTTTGTGGCTGTAACAGGTTTTAGCTTTCTCACTGCCAGCCAGTAGAAAACATATGACATTATTATCTAATACACTATCAAGCAGTGTTTCTCAACTGACCCAAAAATGAATCCCAGGTTTATTCAGGGAATAAAATAAAATAAAATAAAATAAAATAAAATAAAATAAAATAAAATAAAATAAAATAAAATAAAATAAAATAAAATAAAATAAAATAAAATAAAATAAAATAAAATAAAATAAAATAAAATAAAATAAAATAAAATAAAATAAAATAAATCAAATCAAATAAAATAAAATAAAATAAAATAAAATAAAATAAAATAAAATAAAATAAAATAAAATAAAAATATTAAAATAAAATAAAATAAAATAAAATAAAATAAAATAAAATAAATCAAATCAAATCAAATCAAATCAAATCAAATCAAATCAAATCAAATAAATCAAATAAATCAAATCAAATAAAAATATTAAAATAAATCAAATAAAAATATTAAAATAAATCAAATAAAAACATAAAATAAAAAAATAAACATTAAAAATGATAATTGTGAATTTTATGATAGCAAAACAAATATTCTCATACTTGATCATTTTCATTATAACTATGCACAGTAAACGAGAATATGACCAGACCCAGACACAATTGAATATTGGTTAATTTGACAAAAAAAAAAAACAGAAAAATAAAATTATATTTTCTTAGTATTAGCATATATAAATATTTTTATACAATAATATTATACAAAGCTACAATGTAAAATCTGTGTCTTGAAGACAAACTAACTGAAAAGCACGATACATATCTGACTTTTGCACATTTATCATATTTCCAGCAGTAAATCTTTTTGGCTCGGTTTTGCTGACATTCTTCCCTTTCCCCTCTGTTTTTTCCATATCTGCTCATAGATGCAAACGAGAGGTCGGCCAAGAGATTTTCACCCAATGGAGTCTTCAATTACACCTCTCTGCTCCTCAGTAAAGAGGATAACATGCTGTACGTTGGTGCTCGAGAGACTCTCTTCGCACTCAATATCACCGATATCAGCAGAACACAGCTGCAGCGTAATGTGAGTATGTCTGTGTGTTTTATTATGGAGGATGTATAAGCATGTGCATTAGTCTGTAATATGGGCATAAGTAAACGAGAGTGGAATATTGTTAATGTTGGGTATAGACATCACTTAAGCACACCCATAAGTTTTGTACACATATAAGAGTGAATACAGGTAAAGTGGATCAATTTTTTTTCTGACAATTTGTCATTGGTTTCATAGGAATCAATTTTCAATAACTCACCAATGCAGCTCACTTGAACAGCTCAGTGAATGATTAACAATGAGTTAAATTTCATTTGTTCATCACACAAAACTATTGTATGATTCCAGAATACTTGAAATATAGTACAAAAGTCAGTAAAGACCAACTTTCTGATTCTTTTATTGGTCTTTTGTGTCCTTTTTGAAGCTTGGAAGCTTTAGTTTCCATTCATTGTGGGTGTCCTACTTTACCAGTTGTCCCACTTCCACCTATTGTATTTTTGCAAGGTATTATTCTATATTTTTCAACAAATTAAAGGGATAGTTTACTCAAAAATGTTGTCCTCATTTACTCACCCTCATGTCGTTATGAGTTTTTGTCTTATGTCGAATAAAAGAAGTTATTTTGAAGAATGATGGTAATCATAGTATTTCTTTCCCTACTATGGAAGTCAGTGGGGACCAACAACTGTTTGGTTCTTCAAAATACCTTCTTTTGTGTTCAACAATGAAAAAGAAACTCATACAGGTTTGTAACGACATGAGGGTGAGTAAACGATGACAAAATTTTCATTTTTAGGTGAACAATTCCTTTAACTTTTTAAGTCATAAATAGACTTTCAAAGTTCATAGCAAATATTCTGCGTTGCTTGATTCATTCTGAACCTTACAGAAAGGCGAGACTGCAATATGCTACAGCCAACTCACTGTGACTCACTGTTGGCCCACTCACATCCGTGTTAATGCATCATGTTTCTGTAAATGCACACTTTAATGTAACTGCAGCTTGCGATTTTCACTTTTTCAGTTAACATGGAGCACACCACAGAGAAAGAGAGAGGAGTGCAGTTTCAAAGGGAAAGATTTACAGGTGAGTGAATGAGATATTCATCAAACCAAGTGGAGAGATGTCTGTACATTTCAGCATGAAGTGCCATGTCGATTCATATAACTCAAGTAAGAAGTCGGCCTCTAAAATAGATATTTGCAAAATGACTGTGCTAAATTTGAATTTGAGAAACTGCCCGTCGCACTACTTTCAGTTTGTAGGGCCTGTTATTGCCTTGACACGTCCACACTGTAATTTCCCTGAAAGCTTGACACTGCATAAGGGCTGTTATTAGATTAATAATCTGCATGCCTAATTTGCTGCCAGATTGATTTGTCTTGGGAGCCAGGTTTGGATGGATGTTGGGACCCTGATGAAGACGCAGTAATAACTGCTGTTTCTTGAGACCGATGACACACAGCTGCCAGAAACCTCTCCCAGACTATTACAGAGGATTTAGTGATGTGAAAACAAGTTCTGAGCCGGGCAACACTTGTGCACACAACCTGGTGCTTGCTTTGAACATTTGCCTTTTTTTATAACGTTCAACTGTTTGTGGGAATTAGTTTTGAATCTTAGAAAATTAATTTGCATAATTATCATACGTTCACATTCAAAAATCTGTCAGCATTTACTCATTACAGTTCATTTACATATTTTGTTCCAAACCTGTTTGACTGTGTTTCTTCTCTCGGATACAAAAGAAGATATTTTGAAGAGCGTTGGGGGACAAACAACATTGGAAGCCATTGACTTCTATTGTATGTATGGAAAAAAACACTGAGACATTTCTAAAATATCTTCTTTTATTAACCACTAAAGAGGAAAGGTCAAAAAGCTTTGGAACAACATGAAGGTGAGTAAATGACAAAACATTTTTGGGTGAAAATCCCTTTAAATACGGTGTCAGAAATTGTTCATACATGTCTAAATTTGATCATTTTGATCACTTATCACTTTATCCGCATATCATTTGATTTAAACTGAAAATTCTGTCATCATCTGTCCTCCCTTGAGTTGCTCCGAACTTTATTTTTTTTTTTTAAAGTTTCAAAATTTATTTTAAGACTGATCTGAAATCATGGTATTGTGATAATTTAATTCTATTAAGAACTATAGTTTTTAACAGTAATAAGAGCAAATCTTTTCAAATAAATTTTTTGGGGGCGGCATGTTCATATTTCCCTCCTTACGCTACAACCTACAAACTTTTGTAGTTTTTCCTTGCCAGTGTTAATTAAAATAAAACATTTTAAAATGTATTAAAGCATTTTGTATTGTATTTTTATTACAACGTAATGCTTACCCATAGTGAAAAATAAATATATTAACATGTATATTTCATGCTAATATACTACAAATACATTTACATATGTGAACCTATAATACCCTGCAATTGTACTTTTAGTATACTAAACTGGTATACTTAAAGTCTGCTAAATTATAACAACCAATTTTGTACTTGGTTTACTTGGTCAGTAGTGCTGAAGTCCAACTAAAGTTATACTGAAGTTTATTTGATTGTGCTAAAGTGGAACTATTGCAAGTATTCTACAGGTACACTTTAAATATCTTCCATTTAAAGACAGATATTATTCAAAGGTCATACAATCCTCATCAAGTGACATTAAAACACATTTTAGGCATAATATTAAGAAATGTGCATTGTGAACAAGGCAAGGCAAGGCAAGTTTATTTATATAGCACATTTCATACACAATGGTAATTCAAAGTGCTTTACATAAAAGGAAGTGAAATAGTCATTAAAAATAATAAGAAATTAAAAATAATAAAAATCACAACAATAAAAACAAAGTGATTTAAAAATTGATTTTAAAGAAATTTAAAACATTTAAGAATAGAAAGTGATTATACATAGTGCAATCAGTTCAGACGTAGCACAGTGCTCATTCAACAAATGCACAGCTAAACAGATGAGTTTTGAGTCTGGATTTAAAAGTGGCTAATGTTTTAGCACATCTGATCTCTTCTGGAAGCTGGTTCCAACTGCGGGCGGCATAATAGCTAAAAGCAGACTCCCTTGTTTTGTGTGACCCTTGGTATTTCTAACTGACTCGATCCTAATGATCTGAGTGGTCTGTTAGGTTTATATTCAGTGAGCATATCTCCAATGTATTTAGGTCCTAGGCCATTTAGAGATTTATAAACGAGTAAAAGTACTTTAAAATCAATCCTAAATGTAACTGGAAGCCAGTGTAAGGACCTGAGGACTGGTGTAATATGCTCAAATTTTCTGGTTCTAGTCAGAATCCTGGCAGCAGCGTTCTGGATGAGCTGCAGCTGTCTAATGGTCTTCTTTGGAAGGCCGGTGAGGAGACCATTACAATAATCCACCCTGCTGGTGATAAAGGCATGAACCAGTTTCTCCAAGTCTTGACTGGAAACAAAACATCTAATTCTTGCAATGTTTTTGAGATGATAGTATGCTGATTTAGTTACTGCTTTGACATGACTACTAAAACTAAGGTCTGTCTCCAGAAACACCCCAAGATTTTTGACTTGGTTTTAGTTGATTGACCCCTAGAGTCAAGGTATGCATTCACCTTGATAACTTCATCTTTGTTTCCAAATGCAATGACTTCAGTTTTCTCCTTATTTAACTGAAGAAAGTTCTGGGACATCCAACAGTTTATTTCATCAATGCATTGGCAGAGGGAGTCAATGGGGCTGTAGTCATTTGGAGATAAGGCTAGGTAAATCTGGGTATCATCAGCATAGCTGTGATAGGCAATTTGGTTCTTTCTCATTATTTGACTTAGTGGGAGCATATACAGGCTAAACAAGAGCGGTGCAAGAATTGAGCCTTGTGGGACTCCGCATGTCATGGACGTCCACTTAGACTTATGCTCTCCTATACTCACATAATAACCTCTCCCTTCTAAGTATGACCTGAACCATTTGAGTACCATCCCAGAAAGCCCGATCCAGTTTTCCAGTCTCTCTAGAAGTATGTTATGATCAACCGTATCAAACACAGCACTAAGATCTAGTAGTACCAGAACTGATATTTTGCCTGAATCAGAATTGAAGCGAATATCATTTATTATCTTAATGAGTGCTGTCTCTGTGCTATGATGTGCTCGGAAACCAGATTGAAAATTGTCCAGGTATCCATTTAAGTTTAAGTAGTTGTTCAGCTGATTAAAAACTACCTTTTCAATAATCTTACCTATGAACGGAAGATTTGATATTGGTCTATAGTTGTTCAACATTGTGTTATCAAAATTGCGCTTTTTCAGGAGGGGCTTAACAACTGCAGTTTTCAGGGAGTTTGGAAAAGTCCCAGAAAGAAGTGAAGCGTTCACCACTTCCAAGAGATCTGTTTCTAAACAGTCAAGCACACTTTTGAAAAAAGATGTGGGAAGTGTGTCAAGATAGCATGTTGATGATTTAAGGTGCTGTACTATTTTTTTTTCAAAATTTTGCAATCAATTTCTTCAAAAACAGACATAGTCACTTCTTTTTGAAATTGCGGTCGAATCTGTGTGACCTCTGCAAAAGTGGATATGCCAATCTCCTTTCTGATATTATTGATCTTCTCAGAAAAGGAGGAAGCAAACTGATTGCATTTACTGTCGGAGAGCATTTCACTGGGAATCTGACTTGGGGGGTTTGTAAGTCTCTCCACAGTAGCAAAAAGAGTGCGAGAGTTGTTTAAGTTACTGTTTATGAGGTTTGAGAAGAAGGTCTGTCTAGCTGTAGCTAGTTCCACATTGAAAGCATGAAGGCTGTCTTTATAGTGATACTCCAAACAAGTGATACTCCAAACTGTAACAGGGCGAACGAGACGGGAGAAGTGCGGATCCAAGTGAAAGCTTTTATTATGAAACATGGTCAAAACACAGGCAGGGTTGAACAACAGCAAATAGGTATGGCACAGGCAAGACAGAGGAGTAATCCTAGGGCAAACGTGGGTCTTTGATCGGCGAACAATATCCAGAGGTATTGACAAGAGGGGTAATCCGATAACATGATCAAAAGTCCAGGCGAGGAGCAATCAGTCAGAAACAGCAAGCAAAGGGTTAATCCAAAATACATGGGCAAGAATCAGGAACTAGGAAATCACGAAACACAAGACTAGAACTAGGAACGAGAAACTAAGACAGGAAAAGGCTCCGTAAAGCAGCGATCACTTGGAGAGATGATAAACGCAGAACAATACTAGAGACTAGACAGGAAACAAACACGGAATGGCTTGGTACAGTAGCTAACACTAGGAGAGTGCTAAACGCTAGACATTACTTGGCAACTAAATCAGGATCTGAGTGTGTGTTTTATAGTGGGTGTAATAGCTTTCAGGTGAGCGTGTGATTTGTGACAGCTGTGTGATCAGTGCACTGGATGATGGGAAATGCAGTCCAGTGTGATGTGTGGTGTTTGGTGTGAGAGTCAATATGATGGAGAGGCAACCTCTTGTGGCATTTGGACGGAAGGCCACGAACCAGATTGACACCTCTAAAGGGTCTGCAGTGGATGGCGCCACCTCTGGAAGTTCTACAGTTGTACCATCAGGATGCAGGGAGAATTCAGCAACGGTTCCTTCGACCGTGACATGACAGGCTGAAAGTGCATTGCTGGGTGCTGAAGTGAGCATGAAGACATCATAGTGGACGTCGCCACCTCGGGCAGTTCTGTGGTGGTGTATGCATCCCAAACGCAACACAAAGCGATCCCCATCATGGGAAGTGCTTCAGACAGGAAAATTAGTTCAGGTACAGAAGGGTTAGAGTGAGTGGGTCTGGGGATACCAGCTGCGCATGCAGACACCAGCGGTGCATCCTTCACACTGGATACCAGACTGGGATCTCGAAGGACTGACCTTGAATATCCGGGTGCAACAGACAGGGAGTGACAGGACTCTGGAAGAACAGACGAGAAGTGATGAGACTCTGGACGATCAACAGTGACTGGACTCCCGGAGATCATCTGTGACTTGACTGGACTCCCGGAGATCATCTGTGACTTGACTGGACTCATGAATGGCAGTAATGATGTGACCAGTTGCTGTGGCCGCCATTTTGTGAGTGCACTCTGGTACAGCCACCATTTCAGTCATAGATGCAGTGTTGCGATCCTCATCCGCGACACCCACAGTGAACAAAGAGCCAGCACACAGCAAAGCATAGTCCATAAAATCCTTTAAACTACAATTAAACTTCCCCTCAGGTAACAATGACTTTATGGGCTCACTTAGTCCAAAACAGAAAATGTCCTTTAATACGACCTCATCCAAAGGTACCCTATAAGATAACTCACAGAATTGAGTGACGTACTCCTCAATGGATAAACTCCTTTGTCGCAGGTCGAGCAGCTGGTCGAATGGGTCCATACCTGGCTAGGGTCCTTTAGAAATGCCACTGGATCCTTGAGTGGCCTAGTATTCTGTAACAGGGCGAACGAGACGTGAGGATCCAAGTGCAAGCTTTTATTATGAAACATGGTCAAAACACAGGCAGGGTCGAACAACAGCAAATAGGTATGGCACAGGCAAGACAGAGGAGTAATCCTAGGGCAAACGTGGGTCTTTGATCGGCGAACAATATCCAGAGAGCTTGACAAGAGGGGTAATCCAATAACATGAGCAAAAGTCCAGGCGAGGAACAATCACAGTCCGAAACAGCAAGCAAAGGGTTAATCCAAAATACATGGGCAAGAATCAGGAACTAGGAAATCAGGAAACACAATGAGACTAGACTAAGACTTGAACTAGAAACTAAGACAGGAAAAGGCTCCGTAAAGCAGCTATCACTTGGAGAGATGGTAAACGCAGAACAATACTAGGCAACTAAATCAGGATCTGAGTGTGTTTTATAGTGGGTGTAATAGCTTTCAGGTGAGTGTGTGATTTGTGACAGCTGTGTGATCAGTGCAATGGATGATGGGAAATGCAGTCCAGTGTGATGTGTGCTGTGAGAGTCAATATGATGGAGAGGCGACCTGTTGTGGCAGTTGGACGGAGGGCCACAAACCAGATTCATTAAGTCATTAAGTCATTATATCATTAAGTCTTGAGCGATATGCCAGTAAATATGTTAATAAATAAATGTATTTTAAATATATTACTTTTTCACTAGAGTACTATTTGTCACAAACAGTACAAATGAGTCTTTATATATTCATGAAAATACATAGCTGCCTTTTCATTTTATGAACAGGGTCCATTGCAAGGGGATCATCATATTTTGGGGTTCTTGTTATCTAAAATGTTAGGACTCCAAATTAACTAATGGTTCATCAAGGCCCTGCACTGTCACATCCACATCTTAAGTCTTAAATTGTTATCTGTCTCTCCCTATCTTATGCATTTCCTTTTTTCCACTTTTTAAATCCAGACTGACTGCTTCAATTACATCAAGATTTTACTGCGCGTGAACAGCACTCACCTGTACGTGTGTGGAACGTATGCTTTCAGCCCTATCTGCGCATACATTGTAAGTAATGAGTTTCATTTTGTTCTATTCTCCTACAGGATTTCACCACCTCTCTCCATGCTTTTAACAGGCTGCAGGGGAGGAATTAATTATCCATGTAATTTACTCAGTCAATCAAAATGTCCTCAGAAATACACTCTTCAGCTCTCCCTAAGGGTAGATGCTGCTCGGATGAGAAATTATTATGCCCCTGCACTTTACTTAGACCCTTCACTCTGGAGACTATGCCTGGATCGGTCTATGCATTCGAGGTGTCGACACTGACCACTAAAACTGAAGCTTTAGGATAGTGTACTTCGCCTACACTAGCTGATTCTATCACAGCTGTCCCCCTGAAATGGTTTGCAGATGCATATTTTACCTTTATGCCCCTATTAAGACACAAACAAAAAAATAACCAGTGCGTTCAGCTGCAAATCCTTCCAAACATAATTTTTATCAGTATTCTTGGCCCACACAAAGTCTATAGTACACACATCATCCCTTCACTTTGAGTGCGTTCATCCTGCTCTCACTATCTCTTCAGACTTATCGCAATAACATGGCGTTCTGTTCAGCAAAATAAGGTCCTTGTTTAGATCTACACAGGCACTGAGCAGTCAGGACAGTCGGTTACAAGAGACAGTGCTTGCTATCTTTATAAGAATGTCCCTGTGTCTTTTTTCTTCCAGAACACATCTGATTTTTCCCTGGTGCGCAATGAAATGGGAGAAATAGTCACTGAAGATGGTCGTAGCCGGTGTCCTTTCAACCCTGAATACAAGTCCACGGCCATCATGGCCGGTACGTACCACAAAAATGGGTGTAATGTATTGTATGTGTGCAACACTCTTTTCCGACTTGCTTTATTAATAACTTTTGGTTTGAAATTATGGTTTTACAGATGGAGAACTGTATGCCGGCACAGTCAGTAACTTCCAAGGCAATGAACCCATCATTTACAAAAGCCTTGGCCAGGGTACAGCCTTAAAGACTGAAAACTCACTGAACTGGCTTCAAGGTAAAAGCCACATCCACTACCATCCTGCTCTTAATGATACACTAACAATGGCAGCATTTTTGTGCATTTGTGCAAAAACTTGCACATTAATCACCTGCCACAATTCAGTTTAACCTGCTGCTAACGTCTTTTAGGAAGTTTTCCGGACCTTATATTCAAGCTTAAGAACAATATTTATTGTGAAAAGTGATATAAAATGCATTTGATTGAACGGAATATCTTCTAAGCTCGATATTTCTAATGTTACTCTACCAGTGTGTAGAAACAAAAGGTACACAGCCAACTCAATACTAACTGAAATAGCCATAAATGTTTAGATATTAAAGCAGCCATACTTACATTTTATATTAATTCTGTTCATTGTCACCTCAAAAGTTTTTTTGCCAGGTAAAATTAACATTCCACTATTATTGCACATGGAAATCCATGGAAATGGATGTTTGAGTCCATGATGTGATTTTTTTTGTTGTTGTTGTATTATTTATATAATATTATGGTATTTATTTTTTCAGTTTTTATTTTTATTTTGTTTTAGGAAACTCTGTTCTTTTCTCATTTTTATTTTGTCATTTTTATCCTACATAAGAGCTTTAATTAATTCTTTATTTAGGTAATAATTTTACTTCAACTTGCCAAGGCAACTCTTCTAACTTTCAAGTGTTTTTTTTTGTTTGTTTTTTAAGTTAAATGTTTTCTTATATTTGTATTTTATTTTATTTATTAAGTTATTTTAATTATCAAAATTGATTTAAAGAGGATTAAAAGATCAGTCATACAGGTTTGTAACAACATGACGGAGTAAACGACCACAAAAAGATAGTTGAACAAAAAGTTTTATTGTGGTCGTTTACTCCGTCATGTTGTTACAAATGCTGTTTGCGCTATTGTAGTGCCTGAATTACTTAAAGATAGTTGAACAAATTTTTTTAAAGTAATTCACTACAATAGCGCAAACAGCATGGAAGTAAATGACTCTATCAGCGGGCACAATTACCCTCATTCCCTTTAGGGACTCAACTCCCCTGAACTTACCACTGAGATGCAATTTTGGCACAGCAGCGAATTATTCATGTAAAGCAAGACTACAGAGAGCAAAACAAATCAATTTAGCGTCAGTTTACACAGTTGAACCCTTCTCACTTTACTAAAGAGTACTGAGTAATAGCTTAATATTTTGCCATAAGTGGCAAAGTTGATGAAAGACACATATGCAAAATCAATACTAAGCACTTTGATAGTGTAACAAAAGATTTCTATCAGTAATTACAACTAAAGATTGTCATGTAAAAGGGGTTTCATGTGGACCAGTGGCTATACATAAAGTCCACATTACTTACAAACGCTGCTGTCTCTGTGTACGTTGCATGGCGTGGATTGACACTTGTTTTTATTTCTCCCACAGACCCCGCTTTTGTGGGCTCAGCCTACATTCAGGAGAGTTTGCCCAAAGGCAACGCAGTCGGCGATGATGATAAGATTTACTTCTTCTTCAGTGAAGCGGGAAAGGAGTTCGATTTCTTTGACAACACCATTGTGTCACGCATCGCTCGCGTGTGTAAGGTGAGGGACAGTTTGGTATAAACACAATGTCGAAGGCGGTTGGATTAGGGCTATTCCGCCTGCAGCAATAATTCAACTACATACATGTACAGACACAACATTTATACAAATGCAGTGGAAAGGAATACATGCCAGTATGTTTGTGCATGTTAATATTGGTGCACAGATGTGGAACATATTGTGTGTGTGTGTGTGTGTGTGTGTGTGTGCGCTTACATTGACTGCATGATGGTTTTTATCTGTCACACCGAGGTGAGAGAGGTGTGCTACCTTTCAGAGAGATTAAAAGGTTTCTGTTTCAAAGACACATTCTTCAATGCAGAGCGTCTCAAATTCTTATCACTGCTCAGCAAATATTCACGTTCTTCCATCGAGTTGAGGGGCAGCTGAAAATGCACATTACATACAAAGCACACACATTCCTCACAGTTCCTTCAGAGAGGTCAATACTACCTGAAGAAAATGATCCTGTGGGTGCATCCAGGTATTTTCGAGCCAATCATCTGAGTTGTAAATGCTATATGACTGGATCTGCAGGAAAATTAGGCTGTAACAACACTAAATAGCCAATGGCATCATATGTGCAAAGACACAAACTCTTCAGTAGTGAATAAAGAGGGAAAAGAACTAATAAATAATTAGTTTAATATATTATATAACAGTTAGTCCAACATCAATGGGAATTTTCACTGTTTGTATTGATCTGCTTGTCTGTGTTTGATTGTTTTAGACATACTGAATTATGTTAGCACTGTCTATGAGTGAGTCGTTGAATCATTCACTCAAATGATTTGTTTACTGATTCATTCTGGAACAAAGTAAGTGAATTTCTTTTTTAGAGAGTCATTCAATTATTGACTTAACCTGTTTGTTCAAACCACTGATTCATTCAGTGACTCTCTTTGGGAGCGAGTCATTGAATCATTGACTTGACTGATTTGTCTAAACTGAGTCATTCAGTTACAAAACAAGCGTCTCACGTTATAAGTCATTAAATCATTGCCTCAACCAATTTGTTGGAACAACTGATTTATCCAGGCATAAAATAAGCACCGATGAGTGAGTCTTTGAATCATTCACTCAAACAATTAGTTGTAACCACACTGCTTTGAGACTCCTGACAATTAATTCAGCAACCCTGAATACAAAGTCCACGGCCATCATTGCTGCTGTGTGTCACAAAAATTGGTGTAATGAATTGTATGTATGCAACAATCTTTTCAGACTTGCTTTGTTAATATCTGATGGTTTGAAATTATGGTTTTTAGAGATGGAGATTTGTATGCCGGCACAGTCAGTAACTTCCAAGGGAATGAACCCATCATTTACAAAAGCCTTGGACAGGGCACAGCCTTAAAGACTGAAAACTCACTGAACTGAATTGTTGACTCAACCAGTTTGTTCAAACCACTGATTCATTCAGTGACTCTCTTTATGAGTGAGTCATTGAATCATTGGCTCAACTGATTTGTTTAAACTGAGTCATTCAGTAACAAAACAAGCATCTTGCTTTGTGAGTAAGTCATTGAATCATTGCATCAACCAATTTGTTGAAACAATTGATTTATCTAGGGATCAAATAAGCTCTGGTGAGTGAGTCTTTGAATTATTCACTCAAACAAATAGTTCTAACCACACTGTTGTGAGACACCTGACAGTTAATTCAACAACCCTGAATACAAATGCACCACCATCATGGCCGGTACGTGCCACAAAAATTGGTATAATGTCTGTTGGTTTGAAATTATGGTTTTACAGATGGAGAACATTGAATCATTCACTCAAACAATTACTTCTAACCAAACTGCTTTGAGACACCTGAAAGTTAATTCAGCTGTGGACTTGTTTGGAACTACTTTCATTTAGAAGAACACAAGTAGGCAAAGTAACAGTCAAATGTGTGTTTCTACATATTAACTACTGGACTGGTTAATTGAAAAGTACAAAAACAATGTCATATAATTGTACTGTTGGTCTGAATATCAGTATTGCTGTGTTGATATTCCTAACAGAAGCTCTCTTGCTAATGTGATATTGCTTAAACTATTTATATGTTGCTTGCAAAATAATCTATTTAGTCAAAATACACAAATAATTTTAACTGGCCGTCAGTGAAGAAAAATGATTTTGAGGTACAGAAGTGTACTTATGGCATCTACAAGCAGGGGTAACGGTGCTATGCTAACTTTGACCCCTTGGTATTTTCAAACAGTGATGGCAGTGATGAATAGAGACATTCAGCGATTGCCATGTAGCTCATTCAAATAGGCTTTTTAAACCAGCTTCACTAAGGATAATTAACTAATGGTTTCCGTTTTCACACCAGCTAATTCACCAAGTGGCAGCCGATAGAAGGTTCATGCTCTCCTGTCTCCCTGCCTTGTAATATGGATTATCACACAGCCTGCATGAAATGCCTCCTGACAGTTAAATGGTTGCCATGCCAGGGGAATGTGGCCTGCTTATTTGCATCCAGTACCTTAAACATTATCCCAGGTTCCCTTTTTAGCATGCCCCATATTCCTTCTGCCAGATCCACTGGAGCCCAGCCATGAGGAAGGGAATGAAATGATTATGTTTATATGCTGCATTTTCTTGGTATTGTACCTTATCTTCTCTCATATAGTAAACAACTGTAATGACTCCTGCAAAGCACATTAGTAGACTTAATTGTCTTGCATTCTTTGATGTGATACGCAACAAAGCCAAGCTTACGGGCCGATGCACAAGTCCTTTCCTTCACATCACATCTTTGACTTTTCAGAAATGTAATTTCCTATGCTTATGCTCTTCGTCTCAAAGCAGTGCATTTGTGCACAAGGAGTGATCTGAATCTTAAGAGAGTCTCTACGTTGCCAGTTGGGTTAAAGAACTGACCCTGTCTGTTCTGAACGGTGCATGAGCAGAGTGAAACATCTGCAAGATTCATTTGCCTTCTCGTCTTGCTTTTGAAGTCCGGGAATGATTTCAATTCCACTGCGCTCTATATTTCGGTTTCTTCTCTTTTTGACTCCTAACTTACCTCCAATCAAGTGTCACTATAATATGGATATCGGTGCACTTTTGCACTGATGACCATGTCAAATTCCAGTGGAAACTGTGATGCATGTAAGACTATCCATTTATGTACTGCAACAGTTCCATATTGTTTTAAGATTCTTTCTGAATAGCGCCTTGGGTTTGTACCATATCATTTACACTCAAAATGACAATGAGACAATGAGCCGAAGTTGTAATCCTTTCATTTCAATTTTAAAATGAATGACATATGTGGAAGCTGCTGCATACATGGCAACTCAGTTCCTTCTGAGCAAAGCTTTTAAAGGTGCATATATATACATATACACTAGTCAACATTTGAAGTGGATCAAAACCTTTCATCAAAGTTGTCTTAAAACCTAAAACCAAAATTATTTGCTATTATATAATGTAAGTGATTAGCTTAAAAAAAGTTTATTTGTAGAAAGCTAACTACAATTTTGATGGTTCAAGTACTTTCATGTATTACAGTGTAAAGTTTTAAAAATCATCCTAATTCTATAAGAATTGGGATGTTGACACACCTATAATGATAACAACAAAGAAGAACAATAACCTTTTTTTTCTAGCTGATGAAAGATAAAAACAATGACAACCAATCAGAAAGCTCTCAATTTGAGCTCAAGCATTTAAAGCCACAGACGTCCAAACTGTGTGCAAACTTCCTGTGAAACAGAATGTTACCATGCATTGGTGTGGGCTCTAATATAGTTATCTTTATAGTTATCGTTCTTGGTATGAATGGCTCTTAACTCAGCCCTCAGCTGTTCTCAGTCTTAAACTCTGCTGTTCAATGATGGGTGGGAGTTTCCCTTTAAAAGATTTTATTGGAATGTGTTGTTGCCGTCCTGCTGGTAGGGGAAGGCGTTGTCCTGCGTGCTGGATTACAATAATATTATAATTAGAAGAAAGCTCATTTTCTTTGGAGAGCAGCTGAGATGGATGAATAAATATGGTGCTATTGGGACCTCTGCTTTACGTACCTCTGGCTGTCATTCAGGCCATTTGTACTTTACATTTGTCTGTTTCTCTGCCCTGTTCTCTGCCCAAACGTCTCTTTCTCTTCTTGTCTTTGATTTTTATCTCTCAGTCCATTTATTTGTTCAGCTGTTCGGTATGAAGTTCTGCTTGAGAGAAGGTTGACACTAATATAAAGCTGCTCTGAAAAACAAAAATATTTAGTTGATTCATGGTGTGGCTTTTTTCTTCTTTACCTGTGTCATAAGGTTTATTATCCAACCTCCCTTCGTTTTTGCAATTTCCACTATGCCTTTTTCCTTAAAATGAAAGCATGATAAGGGAGAAGTTCAAGTCAAGTCAGTATCAGATTAAGCAATTGTCTTTGCGAATCCAAGAATTAGTTACATCATTTCCTAATTTTCTTCCGTTGTTGTCATTTCATTAATGAAAATAAACTGAGGTACAGCTGGTGAAAGATTTGTGGTCAGCTGCATGCATATTCTGTAAGTTATTATGCCAAAAAATGATTAGTTCTGCCTTTATATATGTTAATATAAACAGAACATTACTGTATGTTATATATGTTAAAATGTAAAACAGATCCATAACATTGCCCACTAATGAGTAATTCTCATAACAGGCTGTTTTTTCTTCTGATAGACATTAAAGCCCTTGAATTATACTGGCTGTTTTGTTTTAAGGGACTTAGAAGTACCAAAGTTAAAGCCTTTACAACCCTCAGGGCCCCAATCACAAAAACACACTGTTGTACTCAGCCTTAATGCACAACATGTGATAGAAGCTGCGGTCCCTGTCCAGTTCTAAATCTTTATGTAATAGAATATGTAACAGATTTTATTGAATGCTGCCATTATGATCAGCATTTCCATTGGCTACATCAGTTTGTTGGCATTGACAGCAGCTACTAGTTCCCTCTTGTGGTCAGAAGTGCACATTTCTTCCCTTTACATTCACATTCATGGCAAACTTTATGTCCGAAGCAACTTCATTGTATACATTTTGCCAGTGTTTGTGTGTTTTCTAGGAATCAATCCCATGACTACCAGTTGAAATATAAAAATAAAACCTAATTTGGAATAGAAAAAAAATAAATACTATAACAGTATGTACTGTAAATGATACAAAAATAACCCTGATCTGTATGTATTTTCACAGGGTGATAAAGGTGGAGAGAGGGTTCTTCAGAAGAAATGGACGACTTTTCTAAAAGCGCAGCTCCTTTGTTCACTTCCTGACGATGGGTTCCCTTTCAACATCATCCAGGACATGTTTGTACTGACCCCCAGCAAAGAGGCCTGGAAGAGTACTGTGTTTTATGGAGTCTTCACCTCACAATGGTAACGTATTACCCTATATCACTTGGAAGCCCATTTAGTATACAGATAATACAGAGCGTATATTTGTAGCTATGTTTGTGTTCCTTTGTAAACCTTTTAGAAATTCAGCTTTCATTTCTGTTATTGAACCCTGCCTGGCACTCAACCAGACTGCTTTTTTTGCGGTGCTTAGAGTAGGAGTTGTGGGTATTGATTGAGTGCATTAACATAGGGGTAAAAGATACAGGACAGGCAGGAGATGTCAGCGAGACTGCAGATGCTCAGAATAGCCTCCCTCTTGTGTCCGCCTACGCACCTGTTATGTCTGAGGGTAAATGAGACGTTTTTTGCATTTTGTGTGCAGTCAGATTTTTGAGCTGCTGTTACTCTTAAAGATGTGTGTCAGTGGGGTTGTTATTTTATGGAAGGTCTGTGTGTTTGGTTTGGTTTGCATGTGATATGTGTGCATATTCAGATCGATTGTAATGATTGTTGTGTTTGTGTGCGCAGGTACAAAGGTGCTTCAGGCAGCTCAGCTGTATGTGCGTTTACTATGGACCAGGTTGAAGAGGCGTTTAATGGACGTTACCGGGAAGTTAATCGCGAGACGCAGCAGTGGTACACTTACAACCACCCAGTACCAGAACCCAGACCTGGAGCGGTAAGTTTCGTGTTCTCTTCAAAAACTACTGGATGGAGTGCAACAGAACAGAAGTGCAACGATTAAAGGTTAGTTCACTCCAAAAAAAAACATTCTGTCATTATTTACTCAACCTCAAGTCATTTCAAATCTGTATGATTTTATTCAGTTGAACACAAAGGAGATATTTTGAAGAATGTTGGTAACTAAAGAGTTTCTGTTCCCACTGTATGGACAAATAATACATTGGAAGTCAATGGGAACTGAAAGAAACTCAGGTTTGAAATAAATGAGAATGAGTAAATGATGACATAAATATACATTTTTGGGTGAACTATCACTTTAAGGCAAGAAACACAAAGCAGCACTAGACGCAACACAATGGCCAGACATGGGGTTGTGCAAAATTCGACTCAAATTCGAATGGAATTGGTCACATCCCACAGGAAGTGGAATTAGAATTGGAATGACAGGAATTGTGATTTACTGACCTGCCATTCAAAAAATGTCATATATACTGTACATTCTGGGAAAATAGTCCTCTAGTCCACAAAAAATAATTTATTAAATACAATATTAATCAATTATTAAATACTAAATATATACTTTAACACAAATTTAAAATATATATAAACAGTGTTGGGGGTAACGCATTACAAGTAACGCGAGTTGCATAATCAATTTACTTTTTTAAGTAACTAGTAAAGTAACGCATTACTTTTTCATTTAGGAGGAAATATCTGAGTTACTTTTTCAAATAAGTAACACCAGTTACTTTGTTTCCCATGTCTTGACTGACAGCTCTCATGTTGCCATGTTGAGAGAAAGCGGGAGTAAGTGTAGAAGCGTTGTGTGCGCTGTGAACATGATGTTACTGTAGTTCTAGACTAAATGTCAACATGCATTTACTAATCTCACTGCACAAAAACAGATTCAGTGTACCTCAAAATGAATAAAAACAGTCAACTGCAAACTCAGAATATTATACAAGCCTGCAATTATTAAATACTGTATGTTAAATGACAAATTTCTTTTTAATCCCATTTTATTATCCAATGTCTTTGCTACTGACCTTCGATGATCCAATTCAACCATACTAATAAGCAAAAATGACACATTTGTGTTTCATATTTGTTATTGCTGAATAGTGTTGAACTTCTTTCTCTTGTGTCATATTCTTCATGCAATTTGTGAGCTGCGCCCTCTACTGTACAGACATAAATTTACATTTCCTTCAGCCTGAAGTGTATTCATTTCCCTTTTGGTGTGAAAGGGCTTTTATATTTGTAAAAGAATAACTTTTTTATATTAAAAACAAACAAGCAAGCCCTGCCCAGATTTAAAAAGTAACAAAAAAGTAAGGTAACGTATTACTTTCCATAAAAAGTAACTAACTTAATTAGTTACTTTTTTAGGGAGTAAAAAAATAAATAATGATGTGCACAGATAAATGATTTCTAATAAACACTGCATGAAAAACATAAGAATTTTGATTTCACAGTGACTTGTATAGAACATCTTATACATTGGTGATTGTCTGTAATGAGAATTTCGCATGCAGGTTCTAGCTACCAAGTTTAATTCTCAGACAGCATCTAGACCAAAGCTTGTTCGACCGTGAGTTCAGGTCATCTGAGTACAAGATCTTTTCAATCACACTTTCAATCTGACTTGACATTGGTGTTTGTGTTGAAAGTTACATTGATTTTGGCTGCCACTCACCAAAAATCACTGACTGCAGAGAAAAAGAGTGATAGAGATATTGTGCAGTGTTTCTGAGGCGTCTTTTTCCATCTTCCTGCAGTGCATCACCAACACGGCCCGCGCCCAAGGGATCTCCTCCTCCCTGCACATGCCTGATAAAGTGCTGAACTTTGTGAAGGACCACTTCCTCATGGACAGCGTGATCCGCAGCCAGCCTCTGCTGCTCAAACGAAACGTGCGCTACACGCAGCTCGCTGTGCACCGAGTACAGGCTCTCCACAAGACATACGACGTGCTCTTCATTGGCACAGGTGAGGACTGAGACCACTGCATCAGCAATTTCAGTAAAACTAGAGTAGGCTTGACCTACTACAGTCTCAGTGAAACTGTGCCAGATCAAGATCAAATTAGCTTTTTTTTGTTTAGCAGCTTACACCGGAGCAAATCTGATTTTATACTAATATTCCTGCATTAAAGGCTCTTTCATTCTTGCTCCAGTCTCCGTTAGGATTGAACTAGGGGATTTTAGACTTGGGAAATCAAGGTTTAATATCAAGCAACATGACTTTATATTTTACTTTAGACATTCAAGCAGGTGTGTAACTACAGGTTGAGTACTTAAAGGGATAGTACACCCAAAAATTTTAAATCTTCCTCAAGTTGTTCAAACCAGTATGAATTTCGAAGATCTTTTGAAGAATGTGGGTAACCAAACAGTTTCTGGTCCCATGACTTCCATATAGTGTATATATATATATATATATATATATATTTTTTTTTTTTTTCCTACTTTAGAAGTCATTGGGAACCAGTGACTGGTTGGTTTCCAACACTCTTCAAAATATGTTCTTTTGTGTTCCACAGAAGAAAGGAACTCATACAGATTTAGAATAACTTGGGGGCGAGTAAATAATAGCAATTTTCATTTTTGAGTGTACTATCCCTTTAAATAAACTGTGTTTCAACACAGCAGAGTGAAAACACGAAAATCTGAACTGCTTTCAACCGTCAGATTAAAACAACAATAATAATAATAATAATAAAATTCAATAATATAAAATAAAAAAAAATATATTAAGCCATCAATTTATAATGTGCATTTGATCCATTTGGATTGAACAATTTTAGCAAACAAACTAATAAAACCTAATGTGATGCATGTTTATCAGTTTAATAAATTTAACAGGTAAGATATCCATAATAGTATTAATAAACAAAATGTATTTTAACCCCACAATAACCAGTTTTATATCTTTGTCATCAATAAATCAGTCATCAATAATTTTTTTTCCCCAATCTCATACATTTTCTAATTGAATACTGCTTGTTCCACAGCTAGACATATTTTAATCATGTTCATTGTTTTTAACTGAATTATTATTATTATTATTTTTTTTTTTCACAATTAAAGGTTTCATTTTTAACACATGATTATTGTGCTAAAATCAAATAGATGCAAATAGTTAATAATAAACGATGCCATGATTTGTGTATGTGTGTAGAAATCTTACCTGTTTCAATTATGCATCACATAAAGTTCATTAGTTTATGTTACAATTGTGTAGTCCAAAAAGATGGGAATTTTATGTGCAATTCAAGAACATAAATCTCAAATTTGGAAAGAAATTTGCGACACTATGAAATCCAGTGCTAATACATTTGTAAGAGTTCTGACTAGCTACGGATCTAATCTTGTTTTTGTTTTGTGAGTTGGCTTCATTTACCAGCAAGTTAGGATCATTTTCCCAGCGATACTGAATGGCAACTAGCCACTTTCAACTTGTCACAACTCACAATATACTTAATGTTATGCTACCTGTTCACAAAATGGCCCAGGCCCTTGAGTACATCATCTCACATCACTTGTGTTATGTTTCAGATGACGGCAGGATCCACAAAGCCATCAACGTTAAGAACAAGATGTATATCATTGAAGAGCTGGTGATTTTCCCCGAGCCTCAGTCTGTACAACACATCGAACTGGATGATGAGAAGGTACTTCATTTTACTCTTAAACTCATCTTCTTTGCATTTGTTATGCACGCTGGAGAATGTAATGCATTAGTGAAAAGACAGCGTGGAAGGCAAAGGGACCTTTCAGCCGTTGAGATAGTGAGGCCTGAAAGGGAGATAATTGCATCCCTGTTTCCTCTCTGAGGAACTGTGAACAGATGGGAAACAAACAGTGTCTCTTTCTGTACACTACTCAGTCTATACTTTATCTGTATGAGTTACACCATAAGAACTATTTTAAAAAGGATTATTACCACTGTCAGTGCAATTATCGTGTATTAACATTTACTGTATGCATACCGAGCGTCTTTCTACACTGGATCTATCATAGTTCTGTAGATAGGTTGTCCTAAGGAGCGGCCGTCCTGAGAAGGTGTCTTATTTCTGTTGTGTTTGCATTTCCAACAGGGGCTGTTGTTTGTGTCCAGCTATTCTGGGCTGGTTGAAATCCCTCTTGCCAACTGCTCCAACTACCAGAGCTGTGGAGAGTGTGTGCTGTCTAGAGATCCTTACTGTGCCTGGACAGGGAAGCAGTGTTCAAATATCAAACATGTGCCAACTAAGAGGTTAGTACATTTCCATTACTTGCTCTGGCATCCAACTATTGGACTTCAATTAGTATACTAACAAGTTTAAACTATTAGCATACATATTTGTTTCACAAAACACAAATAAATGAATTCTAGAACTGTGGTGTAACCATAAAAAAAGGCAAATAATAAAAAAATAAAAATAAAATGTTTTCCTTGAGTATATAATTATTTTCAAAAAAGTTTTAAAATATATATTTTTTTAAATTAAAGTTTCATGAATTGTTTATTTATAAGCATCATTACGTTTTTACATTTTACAACCTGGTCTAATCTTGTCTGTCAAATTATCTGATATTTTAAGAGACTTATTGACCTTGACACATGAGGGTTCATGAGGGTTTGCAGGGATGCTCTCTATGACATAATTTCCTGTTCTTTGCACCACATGACTTTAACTTTATATATATATACAGTATGTATATATATATATATATATATATATATATATATATATATATATATATATATATATATTAATAATGTTTTAACAAAACTGATTTACTGTTTATGGTTAATTTTTATTACAGGAATTTCATTTTTTTTTTAAATAAGGCTTTTTTTTTTTTTATTATGATTATCAGGACACTTGTACCCTGATATTTTTTTTTTTATCTTTGTCTTCCAAAAACATTCAAATGAATTTGAATAGTAAAAAAAAAAAAGTAAAGCATGCATATATATAATTTTACATTAGTATTATTGACAAAGCAAAATTTTTAGCAGCCATTACTTCAGTATCACATGATACTTCATTATCAAATATTTCTTATTACCTATTATCAATGTTGAAATCTGTTTTTGCTGCTCAATAACCATGACACATTTTTTTCAGGATTCTTAGAATAAAAACTTCAAAAGAACAGCATTTATTTAAATTAGAAAACGTTTGTAACATTAACAATGTTTTACTGTCACTTCTGAATAATTGAATGTGTCCTTGCTAAAAATTAAGTGTTAATTTCTTTAAAAAATAAATCTTACTGAGCCCAGAACAGATGAATTGAATTTTCGTTTACCCTGCTCTTTCCTTTATAGCCAATGGCAACAAGATGTAGATGACGCCAACACTGCAGTATGCAAAATTACAATAGCTAGCCCTCGTTCTGCAAAACCAACTCCACCACGTGAGTAACAGCCATGCTTTACAATACCTAAACCCCATATGAATCAATATTTGAAGACCTTATTTCCAACAAACCACAAAGTGCTGTAGAGTGCATGAGGTTAAGACAAGCTGTTACAGTTACAAAAGCACTGTGGCATGTGGCATGACCAAACGCATTTACATAGCACCTCCAGCAATGCGCTCTGATAGACTCTAAGTAATTGAAGTGGTTGCATGGTGGTTTGCTAATATGGGAGATAAATGTTTGATTTACTAGTAACTAATAAGACCATCTAACCCACAGGTGTTCCATCATGCCATGTGGTACAAATACCAGCCAACACATTTACGGTTCTTCCCTGCAAACTGCGATCTAACTTGGCTGAGAGGCGATGGGAGTACAGTCACACCGCCGAGCGATTCGTCTATCCTAGTCCTGATGGCGGGCTGGTGGTTGTAGCCCAAGTAGAGAGGGAGGAGATCTACCAATGTTGGTCAGAAGAAGGCGGCTACCGACAACTTCTGGCCAATTATTGTGTCAAAGCAGATCACGAAAGCACCACCCTGACTGGACGTTCCCGAACGCAGTTGGTACCCCAAGGGGAAGCGATTATCCTGCCCGGGGAAACATGGTCGCCGGAAAAAACTAAAACGTACTGGAATGAGTTGATCGTTGTGTGTGCCTTACTCGTGTTTTCCCTGGTGGTCCTGTCGCTGTTCGTGGCGTACAGGAACCGAGACAGGATGAAATCCATGCTGAAGGAAGGCGAGTGCCCCAACATGCAACAGAAGAAACCACGAATTCCAGGGAAGCACACAGAAAGCCTTCCATTAAATGGCAACAACATCCCCCCTTCGGTGTCTGACCACAAAGGCTACCAGACGCTCAATGATAACTACATCTGCAGCACTCCAACCCACGAATGCTCCTCACCCGAGAACAGCAAGAGCTTCTCAGAATCCGAAAAGAGACCTTTGAACTTAAAGGAGAGCCACGTTGAGATCTCAACAACTTGCCCGCGCCCTCGAGTGCGACTGGGCTCGGAGATCAAAGACTCGATCGTTTAAGTCTGTTTGGGATGACTGTTAAAAAAAGTGGCCTCTGAACTGAACGGCACCAAGGGAGGGACAGACTGAAAATGACTGGAAACGTACCATCACTGGGTTTTATTTTGCACTTTGTCTCCTCTCATTTTGTCTTGGTGACCTGTTCACATTTCTCAGTCACTGCCAAGTCTGTGAAGCACCCAGAGCCACGCTGAGCGGGACGCAAGGCCTAGAGTACACTTTGAAAAAGAATAGTGGGCATTGCGAGGCACGCCGATCCAGTCGTACCGCCCGGTCCGTCCAAAAATGTCTGGTGGCATCTGTGTGGAAGCAATACGATGCCCTCAGGGTTCACTAACCTGTCATGCTCCCATCTCATCCCTGCCGCGTAGAGTTGGTCGTCCTGTGAACGAGAAGACGAAAATTCAAACTTTAGTCAACAATAGAGTCTCTGCTAAACATAGTGCCTGACATGAGATGATTAGCTGACATTTCAACACAATATAAGGTGTAGTGGTGCATCAAAAGCTTTGATGATATATGCAAAACCTTTGCGCAGTATATCATCATGACCTCAGCACATAGCAGGCATACTATGCAAATCACATAAAGGAGAAGCATCTTGTAGAGAGCTAACAAACAGCACACGGCTGTCCTAGAACAATAAGTGATGCCACGACCTCAGTATTCTACACAGCTTCTCAGAGGTACACACGTTAAATAAAGTATGCAAGTGAGATTGAGGCATATAAAGAGCCCGCAGTGGGGTTTCAGTGTGTAGAGAACCCCAAAGAAGGCATGTTAGCAATACTATGAGTATGTCCAAGGCACAAATTACATTCTGAAGACGCAGGAATTTGAATATCTCTATGTTCCTTATACCCCCTACCAAAACGAGTTGCTACTAGTGATAGACCATTTACACCAGTGGTTCTCAACCTTTTTGACTCTAAAGCCCCTCATAGTCCACAAGATAATTTGAGGAGCCCATGACTTTTCCAGTTGTTCATGATTTATTTGCTCTAAAAAAAAAATTAATTCTAAAAATGCTCATGGAGTTTACATTAAATTACGTGACCTTTTCTGGTCTAGAAACCTAGAAAATAAAATGAGGCTTTCTCGTATATCTAAGGTTTTGGAATTCTGGCTCTTCGAAGACAAAGGGGGTGAATTGAAATAGAAATAATTTAATTGTTAGCTTGTTTTACTTAATTGTTTGAAATCATTTTGAGGCCCCTGTTGAGAACCACTGATTTAAATGGATAGTTCACACAAAAATGAAAATAGTCTTCATTTACTCACCCTCCAAATGTTTCCAAATGTAAATTGAAAGCAATGGTTTCCAGTGTTGTTTTGGACCCCACTTGGACAAAAACAGCAGAAACATTCTTCAAAATATCTCTGTTTGAGTTCCACAGAAGACAGAAGATCATACATGTTTGCAACAACATGAGAGTGAGTAAATGATGACAGTTTTCAATTTTAGCTGAAATATCCCTTGAAGTAGTGCACAATACAATCAGTGGAAGTGACCAAATGTCTCAAGATTGTTTACTGATTCAAATTGGTTGTTGTGCCAAAAGATTTTAGTGAACCATTTCAGATCTCTTTGGATCTGTCAAGACTCAAAAGTGTACTTTGTTCAGATTAAAGACATTTATTGCCATGTTGTAAATTCGAATGATAAATTTGCATTCAGACAGAATGAAAACATGTGGTTAAGACTTTACATGCCAATTTTACGCTAAGCTATGAGATCTATGCTCCCGAAGAGTGTAAAGTGACCAGCAGATTTTTTTTCCATGAAAAAGTGCCATGTTCACGGTAACACCTTAAGTCAAAGCAGGCTAACAAATGTTTTTGGGTGGGAGCAATGACATACAGGTATATAAAACAGCCCGTTATAAATTGTCAGCTGCCAAGAGTGTATACAAAAAAGTACAGTGCTTGGCTGCTGCAAAGCAATGGGGATGGAAACCACAAAACAAGACACAAATGTAAGGTACTATAGCATAAAATCAACATAAGGATCCATGTAAAAATGTATATTAACAACACACACAAAAAAATAATTAAAAATAACATTTCCAGTAAAATTCCCAAAGACAAGCATTGTATATTGCACCACAAAAGTGTGTAATATTTCATCGCCATTGATCTGTAAAGATCACACAGACATCTGTATCGTGAATGTAGTTATGTATTGATTGAAAGTGTTCCAAAATGATTCTTTCAATAGAAACATTGTGTCTTATTTAAATTTGTGCTGAATGTTTAAAAACGGGACATTTGCTTTTACATGATCTGATGGACAATGACTTTGATCACAAAGTTGTATAATTATATTTGTAAGGGGAAGTAGTGAATGGCTTTTAATGTTTTTGACATTGCTTTTATTTTTACCAGAATGCATTACAATTCTTTTTTTTTTTTTTTTTTCAGTTATATTTGCACAGAATGTGGAAATGGTTCAAGTGTCTAGGAATGAATATTCTCTTGACATTGCTGTAGCAAGTACCAATTGAATGGTTTTATTAATGCCTCCGAGCTAGATTTCGTGACTTAAAGGGTATGCGGGAAAGCAAATGTAATATTGTAGCCTTTTTGTGATTCAAACACGTGAACAAAAAGCAAACCTCACATGCATGTCTGCTCTGGTGGACTACACAGTAGAATTACCTAGTACATGTAAAGTCGCAAACCACTGTATATTGAATGGTCGTCTGTGCAACAGTCCACTGCAAGGGTATGTCTCCACTGTGCTAATTGATATCTGCAGAGGTCCCCTAATATATATATATTCACACACACAGAACACTTACCGACTATATTTAAAGCACAAAAAAAAAAAAAAAAAAAGTATTTGTAATAAAGATATAACTGTTTTACATATACTCAGACCTCTGTTTGAAAATCACTTTCAAAATATCATGCAAAAATAATAATTTAAAAAGTAAGCAAATTTGCTTATGTTTTTCAGTACGTCATCTGATTATTATCACTAGCGTGCCGTTTTACAGAGTAGACAATGTGAAAACTTCACTGTACATCAGCTGCTACCTACAAGCGGTAGATTTAGTCACATATAGATAGTCATATAGTCACATATTTCAGTGCTGAACTTACTCAGACATAAGAGTTACTGGACTGTAGTAGTCTGCTACACTCTTAAATGCTCAGATACATTCTTTATAATGGCGCACCAAGATGCTCTGACCTATTGTAAGTTAATGTCTTGTAAACTTTAATGTAAAGGTGTATTTGTACATTTTGCTGCCAATGTAAAGAAAAAAAAAACTGTTGTGAAATGTATTTTTTGTATTATACATCACTACTGTTTTGTTGTTTTTATTATATTGTACATAAAAGCACTTTAATTTTAATTTTTTAAATAAAAGAAATAAAACCACTGGCTTGTACTGATTCAACATTATTTGGGGCAATTTGTGAAACTTGCAGTGGCATAGAACTATTACAGATTTTTACTAATTAAGATTTTTTTTATTTTATTTATGTTTTTAAAAGAAGACCTATAAATGCAAGGCTGCATTTATTTAATGAAATATAGGCTGTACTAAAAACTGTAATATTGTGACATTATTGTTATTTAAGTAAGTGTATTCTATTTTAATACATTTTAAAATATGATTTATTCCTGTGACGGCAAAGCTGAATTTTCAGCAGCCGTTATATAAATCTCCAGTGTCATATAATCCTTACGAAATCATTCATTTGGTGGCTCAATTATTATTTATTAGTGCTCAATAATTAACAATCATCCTTATTTAATGTTGGAATCAGTTTTTGCTGCTTTCAAAAGCAATGTATTTATTTGAAATTGGAATCTTTTGTAACATTATAAATGTCTTTACTGTGACTTTTGATCAATTTAATGTACCCTTGAAGAATAAAAGTTATACAGCTATACAGCACCTTTGTCAAATAGTGCTATGTAGAACCATAAGAGGTGCCATATTGCACTGTATTTCTTCAACAAAAATGGTGCTAAACAGCACCAACAGTTCTTTGGCTCGTAAAGAACCTTTAAAGGGGCTTAACAGGTTCTTTGTACGGCAGTGGTACTATATAGCACCTTAATCACCCCAAAGAACCGGTGAAGAACCGCTGAAGAACCACTGAAGCACCAAGATTTTGTGCTATACAGCACCAAAAGTGGTTCCCTATGATTATGAGCCAAAGAATCACTTTTAATGCTATATAGCACATTTAAAAAAAAATTTTTTTTAGAGTGTACCCCAAACTTTTGAATTGCACTATATAAGTATGTCCACAAAAATATTAAGCAGGAAAAAATATTATTAATTATTATTAATAATAGGAAGATTCTGAAGGATCACGTTACACTGAAGACTGGAGAAATGGCTGCTGAAAATTCATCTTTGCCATCACAGAAATTTTGAATTTCATCTTACAATAAAACACTTATTTAAATTGTAACAATATGAAATATTACTGGTTTTACTGTATTTTAATTAAATAAATTCAGCCTTGGTAAGAAATTCGAAAAAAAAATTCGAATTATTTCTAATTATTACAAATTGTACTAAGTGAAATTTGGAGAGTTTTGTGTGGGGGGTAGGTTTAGGGGTAGGGTATGGGGAATTAAAATACATTAAAAATCATTATGTCTATGGAATGTCCTCATGAAACATGGAAACCCAACGTGTGTGTGTGTGTGTGTGTGTGTGTGTGTGTGTACCTGTTTTTCTATTCAGGTGGGGACTTAAACCTGAATACACACAGACTCGTGGGGACTCGTGTCACGGTGGGGACCTAAATTGAGGTCCCCACGGGTAAACAAGCTAATAAATCACACAGAATGAAGTTTTTTGAAAATCTAAAAATGCAGAAAGTTTCCTGTAAGGGGTAGGTTTAGGTGTAGGGTTGGTGTAGGGCAATAGAAAATACAGTCTGTACAGTAGAAAAAGCATTACGCCTATGGAGAGTCCCCACAAGGATAGCAAACAGACATGTGTGTGTGTGTGTGTCTGTTATTCCCTATTTTAGGGACCAAAAAGGATAGTAACACCAACAATTTACAAATTATACTAGATTAAGTTTTTTTGAAAATGCAAAAATGCAGTTTTCTGTGAGGGGTAGGTTTAGTATAAAATACAGCATAAAAATCATACGCCTATAGAATTTCCCCATAAAACATAGAAACCTTGTGTGTCTCGTGTGTGTCAGTGTGTGTGTAGTTTGATGTCACTATAGCCTACCACTACCACTCAAGGCGTCAGCTTAGAAATTGTATGCAGTCTTATGGTTTCATAGGTTCTCTTTTGATTTGAATGGACATTTTCAATAGAAATATTACCCTCCCTTCTTAAATTTTCTCAATGCAGCACTAGCACCTCAAAAGAGATTTGCGCCATCTGCTCAAGTGCATGCGCTCTTAAAATTTTACTGTAATAATGCTGCCATCATGTGGTCGTTGTTGGTATACGACACTGTCATCCGTTTTTATCTTTCACTAGCCGCAATGGTTGTGATCATCGTGTTTCTTCCAGATTAAATAAAGTAACAAACAGCAGGTGACATAGTTACATCAACACGATACTCATATTATGGTAACGTGAATAATTAGGTTCGTCTCAGTTAATCCCGCTTTACGTGCGTGTGTGTAACAGTATCTGACGCAGGCTAAGAGTAACTACTAAATCTTGTAAACTCTTGAGTTAGTTTAAGACTTAGGTGCGGTGCACTGTTTGCACAATGACACATCCAAAGAGAGACGAGGAAAAATAACAATAGTCTACACATTCATCAAGGAATGTCTTTAGGATAATTGTTAACTTTTTTAGTTTACTTTGAGATATTTGTTAGCTTTTTTGTGGAATTCGGAGAAGAAATCTTTGAATTGTATGGAAAACGAGAGTACAGCTAACAATGTGGCGTGGACATTACCAAACAAAGACAGGCAAATGTCCTTCAGCAGATAAAGAGCAGTCCACACCTGAAGGGAAATAAAGTACAGGCGCTTTCCACAGACTATATAAAACTCTCTGAAAGCAGCGACTGACATGGGCCTTTAAGTTCATTATCATGTATCATTCCCTTGTTTTTTTATTCCTTACTATTTTTATTCTTTCCCTTATTCACTATACTGTATAATTTTATTCTTTTGTAATTAGAAAGCACATAAAATATGTGCACCCCTGGTCAGGCTGGTCTTTTGGCGGTTTTTGTTTTGTTGTTGTTGCTAGTTTTAACTAGGGCTGTAAAATTCAGAAATTTTTGGAATCGAGTCCGATTCCGATTCCTGGTTCTGGAATCGATGGGAATCGATTCCGAGAATCGATTCCTCTTGTTGTTTTCGATTCTTGTTTTGTTTTTGTTTTTTTAGATCGAAGGAACCTAATCTCGCCATGACTGCAGGATATAAAGGTCGTAAAAAGTGTCCTTCTCATAATATGAAGCTTTATTTGTAAAAAATGACAATAAATTTCTATAGCTATATGATTGATTTTTAAATTGTAATTTTGTCTGCTTTGCCCGTGAAATTAGTCATAGCATTTATCGCATGAATTGAACAAGACATGAAGTGTCTAAAATAAATGTGCACAGTTCAGCTGAATGATGAAGTTTACTTTGACTGTATGCTTTGGATAAAATTAACAAACTGTACATTGAAACATAATAACCAGAACATTAACAATAACACTGATAGAGCTCGTGGTTTATCTGTCAATCAGATGCTCGGCCACTGATCTGCTCGAGACGTTTTCTTTTAGAATTATCATTGGCTGATAGAAATAAAAAATAGTATTTTAGATGGAAATAAGATCCTCAATCACGTCATGATCTATTCTGTCGTGCAGCGCTCAAAATTGTGGACAACATAAGCATAAAATAACCCCTGAATAATTTTTTTTTTTTTTTAACTGGTTCATTAAAACTATCCGAAAGAAACTTTTCGTGGAAACGAATCAGACTTCTAATCACTTTTTGCGAGCATGAGGCGAAGGGTAAATATAAAAATGAAATAGATCTTTCATATATAAAAAATAATCTTTTATCTCACAACTCTCGTAATTACGGCTTTTATCGAGCATGAGGGAGGCGAATGGTGCTTCTCAAACGGAAGGCTGCATCCTCAAATTCTGATGATCTCAGTACCGACTCGTTTTCTTTCAGTTTATTTTCGTGAATTTAAATGTGTGCAGCCTTCGTAGGATGCAGCCTTCCGTTTGAGAGGCACCCATAGATTAGCTTTGTTGAACTGAAAAGAGCTCTGAATGAGGAGTCGATTCCTCTTGATGGAATCGGAATCGACTCTCGATTCCCAACGCCTCGGAATCGAGGAATCGATTCTTTTTGGAATCGATTCCCAGCTCTAGTTTTAACTGACTAGACCAAAATGTGGGCTGGTTCTCAGATTGTTGTACACTTCTACAGCACGCCTACCTTCATGACTAACCAATGACACACTAACTTGAGTTCAACTTGTTACAATGCGAGATAATGAGCAATCACTCATGCCTTCATCTAAGCTGTAGTTTCAGCGCGAGGTTTCTGCGCACCTGTTGGTGATGTAGGCTACGTTAGATCACGAACCTTTGGCGTTCATTTCTTTTCACACTTTCCTCTTTTTATCACTTCCACGTTTTCGAAACATTATCTTTGTGCACAGGTGTATTTTGTATCACAGTTTGTTTGTCCTCGTCTAGTGAAAATATGAACCAAACTGACCTTCGGAGACTTTTTGCAGCATGTGATGGGAATAAGTCAGGAAGAGTGGAATACGAGGACTTTACCAATGTTTGTCGCGAGTTAAATGTGCCTGCTGAAGAGATCAGGACTTTATTCAACAAGTTTGATCTGGACGGAGACGGATACATTAACTTTAACGATTTTTCGTCAAGCTTTCATGAAGTTTCCGAAGCCCTCAATTTGGCTTTGTTGGGAAACAGTTTGCAAAGTCAGAGAAGCGCTTGGGATGAGTTTGAAAACACATTAGACGGAGATGTGGCCTTTTATTTGGGAAGGTAACTACATTTTTACTTGTAAAGTTCAGCTTCACTTATTTTGATAAGCATTTACTGACAAGGGAGAAGCCAAAAGAAGATTTTTTCTTTTTTAAAAAAGAAGTCTTAAAATAAATTGCATGTTTGTGTGTAGCCTAGCCTACTTGTGGGACTTTTGGGACAAATCTGTACACAGAAGTGAGCTAAATCTGACACAACCTGCTCTTATTGAAGTATAATTTTATTTTTAAAGCGAAAAATGCAGAAATCTGTTAGGTTTAGCTTACTGTATTTATAACTAGTTGTAGGCTATATAAAAAACGGTAGTCTGTGCGGTGTCCATATTTGTCTGTCTATATAGTTTACACAAGCTTTTTTTCCCTCCTGTTTATAATCTTTGGACTGCACTAGAACACTTTGACTTTAAAATATATGTGTATGTATGTAAAATTCATGCCAGTATCTGCCTTTACAACTGGATTCACTTTTTCATCCAGTCACATACAGTATATGTCTTATTTTGCTGCTTTCTTTTTCTTGTCTGCAGACAGTGGGATGAATTGAGGGAGTTGTATGAACAGATCCACTCCACATCAGATGAGCTGTTACTGCAGCAATATGAGGATCTCATCAAGGCTCTTGTAGCTGAGAGCAAAGAGCACAGGATGGAGAGTGAACAACTCGAGACCAGTCTACGAAGGTGAGCGGATCATTTCCAGTATTCAGCTGGGATGCTGTGGTGATTCACTATTTACAACAGCTGGTTTGGCTCTTTCAGATTGTCATGACCAGCTGATATGTGATAATTGCACATTGATTTAAAGTCATACATTTTTACATCTTTGTAAGCATTTTAAGGCTATTTTAATTACAAAGGCTTTTAAGTATTTTAATTAATAATTATTTTAAATTTGTCTCTTTGCTGCCCCCTTGAATATTTTCAGGATATAATGAAACCATTATTGAATGTAATATAATACAGCAGTATGTGAAATAAGACCGTAATGTTCAATATCAGAATAATGAATCAACAATTGTGAACTTGGCATGTATTGCACTTTATGGTGAACAGAAGCACTGGCCTTTTTTTTTTTTTTTTTTTTCTGTCCAGGAAGTATTTCTTCTGTTTTAAGTGTTTAATGAATTCCAGTTACAAAGCTTTCATTGTTAAAACGAAGAAAACTTCTACCATTTCTAAGGAAGGAGGAAGCTTAGAAGGAGGAAAATTAGGCTTGAGTTACTAAGCTCATCATTCTCCTTTCATTTCTCAAAACTTATTTATGTGGTTCTGTAGGTTGGATGTAGTTTTGAGTGCTCTGCTTTCACAGCGAGACATAGTCTAGGCCTTTTACCGTGTGTTTGGCACTGTTTGTTTCACCTCAGGTCCACATTACACAGTTGCGGCTTCTCAAGAGCCCTACCTTCGTTCGTTCGTTCCTCCCTCCCTTCCCTTTCGTCAGAGGTTTGCTCAACTGCACCCGCTTGATGATTACGATAAGACTGTGTAGCTTAAAGGAGCATTTCATCTCTCCGGTAGTAGCTCCTCAGGGAACATTTCTTTTGAGATCTGGATGTAGGTGCACCTGGATGCATTAAAGGGTATCCTAAGACCAAGGCCGGTTGTTTCAAACTGCTTTCTGGATAAAAAAGACTTTAAAGTTGCCGTTTGGTTCTGAAAAGCTATGCTTTTTGATGTGAACAGGACAGAGGAACTGACCAGCAGTCAGTTAGCAGAGATGGAGGAGGACTTGCAGCAGCAACTGGCCCGCACTGAAGAAAGGGTCAGGGAAGAGGTGAGAAGTCAGACAAGTTGAATGTTCAGTGATTATGAATATGAATTGGCACATTTGTGTACATTCACTTTTTGAATATTAATGCAAAAGTAACCAATACTTTTCTGCGTTCTTGATCATATTCAAAGATGCGTACATTGTTTAAATATCATGATACATTTTTTTCTGTTTTTAATAGCACTTAACAATAACACTGACACCAAGACAGATTAACATGCATAAACACATGCATGCATACATATGTAAATGTGTGTAATTCAGTCTTGGTAAATGAAAAGAGGGATTTCAGGTTCAGCTTTGTGCTCAGTGGTTCACCTTTATTCTTGAAGCCCAGTGAGATGTTTTTAACAGGAAAGCCGGCCTGATTCTGTGTGCACAAAGGCTTCTCTATGAGAGCTAGTAAATGCCTCTTTATTAGGCCTGTGCATATAAGGAAAACACTCTTCTTGGGTTTCATGCATACAGGAGCAAAAGAAATTGGAGGAATCCATTGCTATGCTCCAAATCAAGCATGAGAATGAACTGGCAGACCTGCAAACAACAATAGAAAGGCTCACAAAGGTGAGGGAGCGATGTGGGATTCTTATTTTAATGTCTTTGCATGTGGATTTGTCTTATTTTTTTGTATAACTTGTCTCAAATTTTAGCAATATCAAGAGGAGTCGAAATTAAAGAGCCCCAGGGAAGATGCCATCAAATTGAGAGCACAGATTAGAGATCTGATGCAGGTATGAATCAGATACTCCTTTACAACATGCAGTGCCCTTCAAAAGTATTTGAATTTAAGGAAAGAGTCGGGTAAACTGAGCCAATTTTAACTTAAAAGGATAATTTATCCAAAAAAATTAAGTACTCCCTTAAAGTACCAGAATTGTATGACTGACTTTAGTGGATGAAAGATTTTATCCAGAGAAGTGTCTCACAAGGTCCAATGTTTTGTTCCCAAAATTCTTCAGAATATCAAGTTTTGTGGAGACTTAAGGCAGAGGTCAAACTATCGCATAAAGACCAATATGACTACTTTTGAGGGGGCACAAAACATTGCTTTGAACTTAAAACTAAATTTAGAGTTTTAGCCATTCATTCACATAAGTGTTTTGGGGGGCTGAAGATGCAAACCTTTAAAAATGGACTTCAAAGTGCAAGTTTTTGAAAACTATACTGTTATTATAAACACAAATTTGTGAAAACAGTGATGTTGTGTGTAATATGTGTTCAGTCTATAGGTTTGTGTGCAGGCGCATAGTGTTTCTTTACAAATGAACAACGCCAGCTACTGGCCTGGCATGCATAATGGACAACAACCATGTCATTAGGGTCAAGTTTTTGGAATGAATAAGCTTTCCGTTGATGTAGGTTTTGTTAGGTTAGGACAATATTTGGCCGAAATACAGCTATTTTAATATGTGGAATCTGAGTGTCCTAAAAAATCTAAATATTGAAAAAAATCGCCTTTTAAATCTGTCCAAATTAAGTTCTTAGCAATGTATAATACTAATCAAAAATTAAGTTTTAAAATAATTATGGTAGGAAATTTGCTAAATATCTTCATGGAGCATGATCTTTACTTTAATTTCCTAATGATTTTTGGCATAAAAGAAAAACCGACAATTTTGACCTATACAATGTATTTTTGGCTATTGCTACAAATATACCCATGCGACTTAAGACTGGTTTTGTGGTCCAGCGTCACGTATAGTATTTTTAGTAGTTTTCACAGATCTGTGTGAACCAGGATGGATTAAACTGAGGCTACATTTACATTGTACAAACGTAATCTCAGTAGTCAAGTGACAATGCAGCCCATATTAGGGAAAATGCATGTCAACATAAGTTCAATAATTGGAGAATTTGGGAGTAAAACAAACATAAAAACAAGGGTCCTTTTTAAATGTAATCTTTGTGACAAATAATGAACTTTCTCAGTTGCACCACATCTTATCCACTGACACACCTTGCCCCACTTTGTCTGTAATGGCAGAATAAGGGCTGATACTATAGGTCTGCTTTCCCGCAGTGTCTGCAGCTGAGTGTTGTGAGACGAGTTTTGAATTGCTGGGTGCAGTAGGGAAGATACTGATGTGTAAGCTGGAGAAAGATGACTTGTGGGACTTGAGTTAATCAAATCCATCTTCAGATACAAAATGTAATGTATATTGTGCAACAGAAATAAATGGTTTACAGGTGCAGGGCTCCGTGTACCTTCGGATAATTCGTTTTTTCCTTTTTTTCTTCAAAACGGGAAATCGAATAAATCAGTGGTTTATCGCATATTTAAACCTTCTCCTGGGCATAATAAACGAATTTCAGGTGTTTTTCTCACACTTTTAATTTAGTCTTCGTCACACTCCGTTCAAATGCATCAAATTAAAATACAAAATACAACCAAATCCGTTTTGGTGTACCGGATGTTCCCCGTCGCTTTGGGTCCGGGTCTTTTTGTCATCTTATAATATTTACTATATATTTAGGTATTGATCACAGGATCGATTTGAAGGTTTGGAAGGCTTTGCCGACTCTGCTGTATATGTATGAAATATGAATTCAAATAAATGTACAAAGTAAATATGCCTCTAACAAGTGTATTTTTCTCGTCGTGCAGCTTCTCAATCTATATATAGGCTATACATAGAGCGATTGTATAATATATACAATCAGTGGCGCCTGCAGGTGTGGCTGTACGCACCCCAGACAGCAAGCAGTGTCGGCCCAGATCCGGCCCACAACTGGCCCGCATGGATTTCACACGGGCCAGATGTAGGCTGGATCTGGGCCAGAACTATGTTGCTGTCTGGGACTGTGCGTACCATGAGCACTCAGACTGACCTGAGATTTGCCCCACAAACATTTCAGCAGTAAATTATAGGCCCGTTGTTTGTCCCACATTTCTGTCGACTGAACCAGCCTTGCCATTATGAATTTATCAGTCTTTTGCACGCCAAAGTGAATTTCTGCATATAAATATTGAATATAAAAGTCAATTTCTGTGTATAAATATTACGCCAAATAGAAGCAGAAAATCGTAGGCCTATACGTATTTTCATGAGCTCGGGTTAGACTAAAACAATTAATTTGTAGCCTATTTTACAAATGGGAATTTTAAAGCTGTTTTTAAAGCATGTGATGCATGGATTTTTATTTTTTAAAAGGCCAATAAATAATTCCCATATCAGACAAAATTGCCTTGCAGCAAATCCTTTAAATTTTAAGGTATTCAGAACTAGGGGTGTCCCCGACTAAGGGTTTTTATAGTCAAAATAAAATTATGACTTGAAACACAATTTCTTTACTGAGGTGAATATAACTGTTCTGAGACAGTCATGCATGGGCGTAACCACCATATACTTTGGAGGGGACGTGTACCAATCTGTCCCCCCCAATAATAGGCCTATTATATTGTAATATGTGACATGGTATGCCCTCCTTTAATGAACCCTGGTTGTAGCCTAGTGGATCTGTTATTTCCGATTTACTTTCAATTTAGGAAAAACAAGGGAAACAAAACTGTGACCCCCCGCCCCCCGATTGTACACTTGGTTGAGCCCGTAAACGCCGGCTTGCGGCATCGTTTGAAAAAACCGCTCAGTCCGACTGTAACTGGTGCTTAAATGAAATGAAGGTAGGAGCTAAAACAAAGAAGCAGGACCGGACGAACAGGCGGACATTCGCCTTTTTTTTTTTTTCAGACGGTAACAGAGGCGCGGGAAGTGGGGGTGCTGAGGGTGCTGCAGCACCCCTTGTTTTTTTCTGTGGGCAACTGTTTAATTGTTGGGAATAAAAATTAAAAAAAAAATCGGAGTGTCTAAGTGCCAATATCCATGTTGTTGACAGAGGCTATTTACACTAATTCCACCCACAAACGTATTATTGGGATAGTCAAATTAGCAAAAGACGGTTATCATTCGTTAGATTCAGTGGCGCAGATGGTAAAGCGTGTGTTACGCTTCTTTTGACACTTGATCACATTTGGACCCCCCCAATATCTATACCATGGTTACGCCCTTGCAGTCATGACAGCGTAGATTGCGTGCAAAGAGCGCTCCGTCTATAATCACTAAAAGCTGTCACTCACTTCAGTTCATCGCGATCTCACGACGTTCCGTTAATAAGCTCTCTGCACAATTAATCTCTTATTTACATCTTATCTACACATTGTTATAATGAGAGGATTCACAAGCTTGCAGAACTCCGCACCTGACAAAAACTCGCCGTGGTGAGTGAACATTTGACGCTCTCCATAACACAAATACATACTGGTGCATATGTTTCGCGAATATCAGACGGGGCCCCCTGATTCCCCGGGGCCCTAAGCGGCTGCTTACCTCGCCTATTGGTTAAATCCGCCCCTGATTCAACTCACCGCTGCCACTGCCATTAATTTAAAAAAACTTACATTTAACGAACAAAAAAATGCTCCAAACATTTTTCTAATTTTATAAAAAAAAAAAAAAAAAGGAATATAATCACCTTTCCATTACATTCAAAACAGAACTAGTTTCTAGTTTAGCTGAAACAAGCTGTTTTGGGAGAAGGGGAAAACGGACTGGTAATTCTGATAAGCTGCCACCACTTTGGCCACTCAAACGCTCCTCCTCATAGTGCATTAGGACCATATAGACACGCTGTCACTCACGATACGCTGTTGGAAGAAGCTCGAGGGAAACTCCATAGTCTTTAATACACAGGAGTACCATATAATTGTAGCCATTGTGTTATAGAGAAAAATATTTATTTCTTAATGTGACTTTTTTTTTTTTTTTTTTCACTTGTATTTTATTTATTTTTTTTTACTTCAATAAAAGGTTAGATTTTTTTGGAAATTTTTGAATGAAAGATCAAATGAATAAACGATGCGGACTTATTTTCACAGCCTTCTTTGATCATACATACCAAGGGTATGAATAATTTTGAGTACAACTGTATATTTTGTTATTGTATATTCTATTCATTTGAGAAAAAAAAAACTAACTAAAACTGAATTAAGAGAAATCTAATTATTTCTAGATACATTAATAAAGGAAAGTTAATGGTGAGTTAATATTTTATAAAAAACAATAATTATGCAAGCTAGTTGAGTAATTTTGCAGTAAATAGGTAAAGTACTACATATCCTCAAAAGCATCATAAAATGTTTTGTATTATACAATCGCTATATAGATAGATATAGATATAGATGGAGGATGGAGCACACACAAGAAAAATATACTTGTTAGAGGTATAATTGTACATTTATTTTTAATTCATATTTCATACATGTACAGCACAGTCGGCAAATCCTTTCAAACCTTCAAATTGATCCTGTGATCAATACCTAAATATATAGTAAATATTATAAGATGACAAAAAGATAGCTGAAACGACCCGGACCTAAAGCAACGGGGAACTTCCGGTACACCAAAACAGATTTGTGAATCAAAAAGCTTAATTTTTCGTTTTGGTTTTATCGTATTTTCATTTGATGCATTTGAACAGAGTGTGACGAAAACAAGATTAAAAGTGTGAGGAAAAACACCTGAAATTCGTTTATTATGCCCAGGAGAAGGTTTAAATATGCGATAAACCACTGATTTATTCCCGTTTTAAGGAAACTGAAAAAACGAATTATCCGAAGGTACACAGACCTGCAGGGTTGGATATTCTTAGTGGGTTTTTTTTTTTTTTGACAGCATATGACCGCAAAGGAAAGCACCTTTCTTTTGCCTGTAGCAAAAAAAGCAACAAGGGGAGCTGAAGCTTCTTGTTTGTGTGGGAACTGGAAAAAAAAAATAGACACTGGAGCTAGGTAGTCATACTGCAATGGGACTGAAAAATCTGTATAGATTTCTAGTTGTGGTATTTTGCAGGCAGGAGCAGGAAGAAATAACTTATTTTCAGAGTAAACGGCACTCCCGTGGAGACCTTTAATTGTAACACTACACTAGTTTAATTGTCTCATCAGCTTTTGTTTTCCTCTGCAGGAGAATGAGGAGCTGAGGAGTTCTCTTATGAAAGCCCAGATAAATGTCTCTGTTCTCCAGGTTGAGTTGGACAGGTTGAAGAATGCCTTCTCTGACCAGAAACTCCAACACGAGAGGTCAGAACACTGATGCTTCAGTTCATTTAAGCTGGGTTTGTGTATGTAAATATGTGAATGCTGGCAGTAGTTCTTAAACAGCCGCCTCCAATGTGTTTTCTAAGAAGTGATTTAAGAAAAACTGCTTGGTGTGATTTCTTTGTCTTCTCAGAGAAAGTGATGACCTTAAGAAGATGGTGATGGAGTACCAGTCTTATTCCAGCCAAATAGAATTCCTCCAGTAAGCCAATTCAGTCGTTCTCTTTGGGAGTCAAATGAATCTCAATACTCTAATGAAGAAATGGATTTTCTAGCTTACTTATACAATATGACTTCTCTCCTTCACATCAGGGAAATGAACAAAACGTTGTATGACAGCAATGATGGGTTACGCTCTGCGCTGAGCCAGGATAATAGCTCTTCAAAAAGACGGGTAACTATTTCATTGGTTTTTAATTTAAGTTGGAACTGCATTCATTGCAGCCATGATCAAATATTTAGATTTCCAGCATACGGAAATACACCATTGTTTCTGGAAGCCGTTTTAATGTACACAATAACAACCCTCATTAAAATGTTTGCTCTTCTCTAGCTCTCACCAAAAAATGAAGTTCCTCCTAGGAAGATTAAACCACTTAGACAGAGTACAATGAATCAGAGCGGGTAATTATATCCTTTGTTTACCCTGTATTTGTTGCAGCTGTATCTTGACCGAGTAAACTTGCAAGATTATTTTCTGTTTAGGCCTGTATATATTAGTCTTTTTTTTTTTTTTAATTTTTTTTTTAATTTAAAGTTTTACTAATGAAGAGGACACGATAGCCCTGGTGAAGTGCTGGGCTGACAAGTATTTGGATAGTGGTGTTTCCGTTCAGACAGACGCCGAGCCAATGTCAGACAGCGATTGTGACAGTGACGACAGCCATAATTCAGTGGAGACTGTGCATCATAGTTACTCTTGTAATCCATCTGAGCTGGAGGTAAGAGTTTAGCTTTCACTAGTTTGCAGGTGTGTATCTGTATAATTCATTGCTGGGTTAAATAACTAATGTCTCGCAGGTGTCAGAGCTGAAGTCTGAAGCTTTGGGATCTGTAGCTCGTAGCACAGTTGCCTCAATATCCTCCTCACTTCGGCGGCGGTTGTCTGCTTTTCCTGTCAAGGTAGTTCTTGCTACAGTACTCTTGTTTACTCGCAAGGTATTCTAGAAACTATAAATGCCCAATTAGTTTTTGAAAAGTCGTAAGACTTGTCTCAGTTTTTCAGTCATGTAGTAAATGGAAAAACAACTGGAAAAGTGGATGACCTTGGAGTCAGAAAAGTTGAGAACCACTGTGATAGACTGCCTCTTTACAACTGTTCTCTATAGCAAACTGAAGAAGACTTGCATGACACTGAAGATCTTGCTCCAGTGTATCGTCTGGTGTTGGCTGGGGATGCTGGGGCAGGAAAATCCAGCTTTTTACTACGGTTGACTCTCAACGAATTTAGAGGAGATATGCAAACCACTCTTGGTGAGAAAATGTCACTTTTGTTACCGTATAAATACAGTACGTATTGATAATTAAAGTTCTTTCTTACAGGTGTTGACTTTCAAATCAAGAAGATGCTTGTAGATGGAGAGAAAACAAACCTTCAGATCTGGGACACTGCTGGACAAGAAAGGTACAGTATATTTGTGATTTTAGGAATCAAGTGTTGACATGCCTGGTTAAAATTCTGAATAATGGATGTTAAGTTGCATATTAATCCTCATTAGTGATTATGCTTTGTTTTTAAAGAAAATGGTTGCTTTTGTTGTATTCATACACTCGTTCACAATTTGGGGTCTGTAAGACTTTTTTTTTTTTTGTAAGATTAATTTTTATTCAGCAAGGTTGCATTATATTGGTGAAGAGATATTATAGACATCATATGTTACAGAGTTTTTAAATTTTTTTCAAATGAATGGTGTTCTTTTGAGCTTCATATTCAGCAAAGAATGTATCATGGTTTCCCCCAAAAATATAAAGCAGCACGACTGTTTGATATTGACACGACATTGATAAATGTTTCTTCAGCACCAAATGAGCATATTAAAATGATTTCTGAAAGATCATGTGAAAATGGAGAAATGGCTGCTAAAAATACAGCCTTACTAAAATACAAAATAAACATACACACTAAAATCATTACAACCCCAAATTTTGAACAGTAGTGTAGACAGCCAGGACTGTCTCAAGAGTCCTGTTAAAATATTTTTTTTTTTTGTTTGTTTGTTTTTAAATGCGTTTTGAAGTTTCTTATTCCTGTGATGGCAAAGCTGAAATTTCCAGTGGCCTTTTAGCATTCTTTACCCATAGTGCATGTTGGCGTAACTTTAAGGCAGGCATCCTCAAATCTGGCCCACTCCTGCAGAGTTTAGCTCTAACCCTAATCAAACTCTCCTGAGCATGCTAATCAGAGTCTTCAAGATCATTAGAAAATCACAGGTAGGTGAGTTTGATCAGGGTTGGAGCTAAACTCTGCAGCAGACTGGCCCTCCAGGGAAAGATTTGAGGAACCCTGCTTTAAGGTACACATAAGTGTGTATACTTTTCTACAGGTTTCGCAGCATCGCCAGGTCATATTTTCGCAAAGCACATGGAGTGCTACTGCTGTACGATGTCACATCTGAGAGCAGTTTCCTGAATGTTCGTGAATGGGTGGAACAGATTCGGGTACAGTCAATGACATTTTAGCGAGTTTGTTTTCTTTGTTTCGGTTGTAGACCGTATTCTGTAAACTTTCCCTTACAGGAGTCAACGGATGAGGACATCCCAATGTGTATAATAGGGAACAAGGTAGATTTGAGAGCAGAGAGGCCAGAGGGAAGCTGTGTTAGCGCGTTCCATGGTGAAAAGCTTGCTATGGTGAGTCTCTCATTTATATGGGAAGAATGTAATGACCACCATGCCAATCCTAATTTGCTGTGCATTATAGGCTTATAATGCCCTGTTCTGCGAAGCAAGTGCTAAAGAGGGGACGAACGTCATCGAGGCAGTTTTGCATTTAGCAAGGTAAGATACCACATCAGTTCTTGCTCATTCTAACACGCAAGTGTTTTCAGGCTTTAAATGTCTTGTGAATTATCTCAGAGAAGTCAAGAAACATGCAAAACTGGGGCGGAGATCAGAGTCACAGGTTAAGCTGAGTCTTCATAAACGGAAGAAGACGCTGAGCAACTGCTGTGGAGTCTAAGTCATGCAGAGATCTGGTTTAATTGTGATTTTATGCTTTTTAAAATAACTAAAATCCTGTCCTTTGTTTGAAAAATGTTAATAAAATTTTTCTTTTTTTTTTTTTAATGCAGTTAGCACTTTTAAACAGTTTTTAGACATTTGGATGCTTCCTTGGTGTTTTTAGGCACACTGATCAAATGTATACTTTGCACATTTGCCTATTAATGATCAAATTCACTTCAGGGTTCAGTGTTTATTTAAATATTTACTTTTTATGTTAGAATTGAATTACTGTTGTGTTGAAGGATATTCATGTAAGTGTGTCTAACATGGTGTTAAATAAAAGTTTTAGATCTGATTTAAAGTCTAAATGAAAGGTCTGGAAGCCGTTTATCTGATGTGATCTGCAGGGGAAAGGGTTCTCTAGTATTTTGACATCTCTGAAATGAAACAAACTCTGATTTGAGCTACACTTTATTCCACAGTTTTGAGTAAAGGAAAGCAAATGAGATACAAGAGTACGTTATTGCAAGATGGGTTTTGTGGGTCTGTTATTCTTGGTTTTTACATGGTAAATACTGATCAAGAAAAGGAAGACCTGTACACAGTGAAGTAAATGCCCAATCAAACTAAATTAGAACAATACAAAAAGGTTTTAAATCAAAGTACAAGCAATGGTACTGCTGAATCTAGCACACACACACAAAAAACCTATATAGTCTGACACCAACAATAATAGCTTAGGATCGTCCAAAGGGTTTATTGATGTCTTCTATTTGGCTTTATAGTCCATTTTTTCGTTGGCTTGCTTTTGCTTCCGTTGCATTATTTCTGCATCTCTAAAAAAACAAACAAATGAAAATACATGGAAGTCAATAGCAGTAGAGTGTCCCACATTTATAAAGTACAATTTCCAATATTCATACGCTTAGGCTGATGACACACGGGGCAACTTTTTGAGTAATGTTGCCGTCAACAGGCACCCAGGTGAGCCACGACCGATCTAAATTTAGATAGAAGTTTGTGACCCATTCTCAATGGGAAAGTGCCCAAGCAACATTGCTCAAAAAAAGTTGCCCCGTGTATCATCAGCCTTAGAAACTAAGCAACACCATTAATGGTAGTTTATTCCTCTCATTATTAAAAGGAAGCTGCATCTAAAGTTCTGTTAGTGTCCGAGTATTGTAGGTTACCTCTGCTTTCTGGCAGCAGCAGATAAACCATCGTCATTTTTCTTGCCCTTATGCATATCATTTTGCTTCTTGGCATTTTTCTGGCGAGCAAGTTCACGCTGATTTCCCCCTAAAGAGGACACAGTGCTGAAATTAAATATCTGCTCTGACTGTGACATCTGATCTCAAGATGTTTCAATCTCAATTTAACCCTAAAAAGCCTACGGTGTCATAGGATATATGGTTTCTAAGGCCTCCAGACGATCAATGTCATTGTATTGGAAAATCTGTTGTACATAATCTTCAACATGGCTTCAGCCCTCAGTTCATAGTTTTTAGTACATTAAAAATCCTTTTAGCATAATTCTATAAACAAGTCCACCTTCAGGTCGTAACACACATGACATTTTTTTGTAATATATTAATATTGTCAGTAATATTTCAAAAACTTAATTTACTAGACCAAAGCAAATTGATTATTCAGAACCTTTTTTTTTTTCTTTTTAAGAAAATTAAAACGTGAGTGAACCTGTCAGTGATCATTGCATTGTCCACAATGAAAACTACAGAGTTTTCATCACAAAACTACACACTTAAATGCTATATTTACTAAGATAAGGAGTTACAGGGTGACAATTGAGATGTATGTGCATTTTATGTAGGCGGGTAGTTTGCTACTCTGTTATAAAAATCTCACTGGTTCTGAAGCACAATTTCATTTACTTTTGTCCATTACACACACACACAACTCAGTTTGGTCTTCTGAATAAAATTATTTTTTTTTTTTCCCTCGAGTGTGAGCTCCTTATTCTCACAGTATCATACTATATACTCCGTAAGCCATATGATAAATAAAAAAAAACAGGTTCAATAAACTCACATTAAAAATTAATAAAAAATAATTGTTTATTATTTGTCAAGGTTTAGTGTAAGATCTCATCGTTTGCGATTTTTCTTTCCTATGAGGATGCATGTTTAAAAAAATACGAGTGATATGACTCAAAGATGCTGAATCATTATGATAAATTTCTTGTCAGAAATAGAACAATGTAGTGCATTGAATAAATGCCAACAACTGTTTCAGCCGCTTTAATTGTCAAAGCTGAAAGGTGTGTGCGTGATACCAACATACCATTTATGTTAACGAATTTAGGACTAATGAAAATATAATTTGATGTGATGAACCCATTTGAAGACATGTAGTCGTCATAATAATTGAATTCAAACTTTAATTCCGCCCAGTCTATTTTAAATCGGAGTCAGTCAATCCCACAGGCCTCACACCGTGACCGAGACAAGAGCTCTCATACCCGTCTGACAGCGACCTAATATTGCTAAACTGAACCCATGTAAGATCCGTTTATATACTCACTGGTCATTTTTGATCAGTTTTGTCCGATTTTCAGATTAGCTCACCCAAAGGGCCGCTATCTTTTTCCCAACCAACAAACCGATGCCTTTACTGTCTGGCGTCAAACTTACTCTAGAGGAACTCATAGCATCGCGAGATCTTTGGCACAGGAGGCAGTCATTTGATTGGATGCGACATGTGACGTCAGGTACGGGGAATGTTGTCATTGGTGAAACTGGACCGTCCTATACTCAAAATTATTTTGGGGAGTATGTGAAAGAAATTTGTGTATTTGATGTTTATTTTATATTATTTTATTTTATTATATTTGATTATGAATGACATTTTTAAATGTAAAAAATAAATGGTTTAAAGTTTTAATTATTTTATTAAATTTTTACATTAGTGGGCTATTTGCAGTCCAAATTTCTTTGTTTTAATTTTATAAATGACTTTATACTTCAGGAACAAACTAAAAATATGTTTTAAAAGCACAAAATTGTATGTATTTTATTTTATTTATTATGTATTTTTTTTTTTTTGGTCAGGCAGTGTTGATTGTTTTGTTCTTGTAGCATTTAATTATTTTTTTTTTAAAAAGTGCTTATATTTAGTATTAAGTTTATCATAATTTTAAAAAACACAAAAAAAAACCCAATATAAAATTAAATTGTAAACTGTATTTTTGCTAATTGCAGATGAGGTGTTAATATGTTTGTGATATTGTTTCCATGATATTAAATCAATAAAAAAAAAGCTAAAGGTTAGGGTAGAGAATGAAGCCTACAAGCTACAGGCACAGGTCAGCTAATATATATATATATATATATAAATCTATATATTTAATGTTTTTTTAAGCATTTTAAGTCATCATGAGACCCCATGCTATGTTTGCTGAACCTCTGCTTTAGACTATTTTTTTCTTATTAGGTCACCTTTAAAAAAAAAAAAAGCCATCAATTAAAACATACATTCAAGTTTGTTTGTGTTTTTTGTTTTTGTTTGTTTTTTGGCACTCAAATGATCACAGCAAAGCAGAACTGACACTTCAGCCACTGCACTGTTATCAGAGACAATGCCTGCATCATGATACAAATCGTCAGCGACAGAATCTGTGATTCTCCTCCAACATGTCTCACCAGCTGGTTTGGGCAACAATAGATTAATCAGATGCCGTATTAGATCCTCTGTACAGATGAGTCACCACCGTTCAGTCTGTTTACAGGAGTGCCAGAGTGTGGAGGAGGACAGAGTAATGTTTATACCCAGGAAACTGAACCCTGGAGTGTCAGAGTAATTGTGTGGGTTAGTATTCAAGGCCTGATGTAGTTACATTTCCATGAGAAGCTGTAAAGTCAACATGAAATCAAAACAGACCTTATTTACTTTCCTAATGCATTGTCTTTGTATATAATCTATTGGTTTTCAACTTATTTATTTATTTATTTTTACCCATAGTCCAACACAATATTCAAACACCTCCCCACTTAAGGTAATATAGTTCCTCTGGTATTTCAACTGCAATTATGACAAAGCTGCTTGTTTATCTAACCACAATGTCTTTCTTTCTTCAATTAAGAAAAAAAATAAAAAAAAAATTGAAGGGTGAAAATAGTGAATGCTAAAACAACTTCAGTGAAGAATATTTTAATATATATGGTATTTATGTAGGCTATATTTTATTTAAATAATATATTAAAATCTATCATGAAACAATTCAGCTGAATAGCAATTTAAAACGTCATAGATTTATTTTTCACAATTTGTGTTTCACAAGTAGAATGGGTCTAAAAATTAATGTTGTAATGCTGATTTTATTTTATTTTATTATCAACAAATAGATAAAATATAAGGAACAGTTCATTAATTTGTTGTATAGCCATATTGTTCATCTTTGAATGTTGTTTTCGGCAACATTTCTATTGTAAATGTAATATTGATATCTTGTTAGCTTTTTCTTTTCTACACACGTTTTGTATTTTTCATACCTGACTTTTCTACCATAATGACGTAATAGCAGCTTAACATGTCATGTAGCAGAATGCAAAACAAAACGCCAAACATATTAATACTCATGTTTTTATTGCAATTTTATTTATTGTTTTAAATGCATTTGCCTTGCCCTTTTTTTTCTGTACGTACATTCTGTTTTGCATAAGTCGGTGTGCCACCGGTAGAGCCGCTCATACAGCTGCTCTTTAAACAGTTCAGTGCATTTTTCCTCCGTCCCTTAGCAGCTCTGTGGAATGTTTGTTTGTGAGACTTGTAGTTAATTTGCAAGTAGGTCGAGAGAGCTAGTTCCGTGCGGTCAGGACCACAGATGTGACCAGACTGCCCAAGGCCACCACCAGAGCTCCAAGCAGAAACTTCCAAGAAATTCCCTGAAAGAGTAAGAAACAAGATCAAACAATGGCGGCACTTGGACACCAGCTCTGGCACATTTTAAAAGGCATTTTACACCACTTTTATTCTCTTCACTAGGTGGTAGTCAGTCACTTACAAACGGCTTCTTTTTGGGGGGAGGTGTCAGAAAGGGCGCTATGTTTTCGCCGAACATTTGAGCTGGTTTAGCTTGCCAACTCTGGGTCTCGTTTTCCCCCGCCTGTCTTTTTACCAACTTGGACAGTTCAGCATGAATAGCCTATAAAAATACAATATGAAGAAAATATTAGCATTCAAACTCCTAATACCAAAGTAGAAAAAAAATTCAGCTCTGTGAAAAATAAGGCGGTCCTGCACTTTCTAATACTGAACAACAGATGGTGCCATTTCACTGTCTGCAAGCTGCATTTCAAGACCGTCATGATTGATTGATTGACTAGCTGGCGATCATATTTATTAGGGTAGTATCACTTGAATCTCATGTGTAAATTGCATATTAATAAGGAGTTTGTTTATTAATTTCCAGAAAAGCATAAACGACGTTTTGTTGTTATTTGTAAAAGAGGAGAGTGAGCTGCTCATGTTCAAGTTTTAAACACTTTAATCTGGTTATTGTATAGTAGTGGATTATACATTTGTATGACCTCTTTGTTATCAATGCGAGAATCTGGTATGTGACTGAAATCACTTTACTGGTTTTTTTTATAGCTTATTCTTTGCTACTTTAACATCATGCAGATTTTGAATGTGAAGTCTTAATGTTTTCCTTAGAATATAGGCAACCACTTCATAGAGAGTAAAGATTTACATACACGTGTATTATAATCAAAAGCCATTAGCACAGAGTACACACTTAAGAGACTGCTAAAAGCAGAAGTATATAGCAGCACATGTATTACCACGTTTTCCATCCCATGCCATCTTTGACTCTATGATCCTAATTTGAATTTTGCAATGAGTTCCCTCCTGAGGGAATGTTTGCTTTTTGCCCTGCCATCCAGACGGGGTGTCATTATAGCAACAGCAGATATTTTAGTTTTGTCTAGACAAGGCTCACTCTTCACCATGAGCACTGTGAGGGGGACCTGAGGTCAATCACAAAATCACTCATAAGCAGGCCCAGACACAATCTGTGAAATGTCTTTGCTTCATTCTTTCTTATATCATCCCAAATCTGACAAATAATTTTTATAATATAATATAATAATATTATATATTATAATATAATAATATACAATCATATGTATAACACTAAGTGATATGTGTATATATATATATGCATATTGCATTATGCTTTCATGGAGCTGCATGCTGTGCAACTTTATAATAAAACAGATTAGACATGACTTTTTTTTTTTTTTTTTTTTGCAGAATGGGCCATTATATTCTTCAATATTGTGAATGAAGCTAGTCGTTTGTGTGTGTACTGGTATATATGGTTTATGAGGACACAGATGTGTATAATAACATGGGTACTACAACGTAAACATGGTTTATGAGGACACTTCCTGTGTAGGGGTAGGTTTAGGTGTAGGGCAATAGAAAATACGGTTTGTACAGTATAAAATCCATTACCCGAGAGTCTCTGTAAACCACAAATGCCAGATATTGTGTGTATATGTGTGTGTGTGTGTGTGTGTAATTTTGTGTCCGTGTACTGGCTCCAGACATCTCTAATCTTGGTGGCTGCTCTAAGGATTTGACAGACTAACTATTCTCAAAGGCGTGACAGAACAGGTTTTGGTTCTGTGTATTGTATCACAGCACAAACTCATTCTCAGATATTATTAGAGTCTAGCTGTAGAAACAAATATTTGCATGTTCTCCCAAATATTGTTTGCATGCACTCTTAGGTTGAGTGGAATTTCTCAGGACAGGTTTTCACTTCCTTGTCTTAAGTTTGTGTTGTATGTTCAAACAGACCGGTCAGGAAACTGTGATACATATATGAAATGATCCACAATGCATTCTCTGTTTTGGGACTCATTTAAAATCATTTTGGAAGGTGTTTACTAATGAACACTGGAAGCTTAATATAATCATAAACCTAATATTATAAAGGACCTTTTATGGCTTTAATACAACACTCCATTCTCGACCCACAGTGAGTATGAGTTGGCATTGAATTTGAAATAAATTACACTGTTCCAGTTAGGCCAGGTTTTTCACAAAGGTCAGTTGATCTGTAAATAGCTGCTAATGGGATTTTCTGTTGCCAGCTCACGTGAAATTTAGATGTGTTCAGGAGATACGGTTACGCCTCTCACCTTAGTGGACGGCTCCAGTTTCAAAGCCTTTTTCAGGGTCTCCATGGCCTCCTCATACTCACCCCTGTCTGATAAAAGCTGCAGACACATTTTACATTACCAGATTACAATAAATATGACTCTGTGTTTTAGGAAAAAGTACAATCCAGATGGAAATATAAACCTCATCATGTATGGACTGTAAATCATCTCAGTGCCTAGTTTGTTGAATAATATTCATCCATACCTTCCCTTTCCTGAATAACGCTTTGACATTCTGGGGATCCAGAAACAGCACATCTCGACTGGTGTGCAGCGCCTCTTCAAACTGTCCAAGCTTCAGCTGTGCTGCTGCCAGGTTATTCAGACACTTTACCCGGTAGTCGTTCACCTCCTCTTCTTCCTCCTCTGTCGCACAGCTTTGACCGTCTACTGGAGGACACAATTGTACAGTCCCTTATAACCACACTGTGGCAATGTATAACACCAAAGGAAATAATAAACACAAATAAACATGTGTTTGCTTATGGATAAATCCAATGTAAACGGCATTGTACATTAGTTCCAGGACTCAGATCTGATTGGTTGAGCAGTCTTCCAACAGTACTGATATACTGTAGTTCAATTGCACTGTGATTTCACTGTTTGTTCCAGAGAGACTGTCAGTCTGTGCATTTGTGGTAGGGATTTCACTGTAGAAAATAAACACCAACTTCAACTTAAAAACTTTAGTTCGGTTGCTGGCTTAAACAGTATAGCCTAATCAAATTGGCTATACAAGTCATTCCAATTTATTCGCTATTAAACTGGGGGGCAGTTGCATTGAAACCAGTAGGTGGCGACAAGCGACTGTTTTTATGCGTGGGTTATTGAATCATTCGCTCAACCGATTTGTTCAATAATACTGGTTCATTCAGGGATGCAAACGTGTTCTCTCCCTTACTTGTAGAGCTTGCTAATATATATTTTGTGAATGGGTAAGGTATTGCTAGTTGCAAATATAGCCTACATTAACATTTTGTATTGTATATCACTGGATGCAGAAGGACTTTGTGTTTGTTTGCTACAAAATCTTTTCTCTAAATAATTTAGAAAAATTACTATTTAGTGGCTAATGAGATAGAAATATATGAATGTAGAAAACTATTGCATAGAAAATGAAGGAGAGTCTAATATGTGATGCTTGAGTGGTCAGTGGAGACTGTGGCGATGTGGAGATCACTTCTGCATATGTGGTCATTATCAGTGTCTATAATCCAAAGCGGTGCTTTGCACTTTACTGTCTCATTACTGTCAAACGTTCCTCTCAAGATGGACCAGGCTTTCCAGCAATTACCGTGATTAAGGAGGTGGAAATAACATGTAGATTTATTACGTTTGATTAGCGTAGGGTTTAATAAGAGCGTTACTCAGGGTGCTCACAGCTTGCAGACATGACTGAGCATTCCGATGACATGATTATTGATCAAATAGATTAGCTGCTGAGCTGCTAGAACTGCTCTGAATTGAGCGCTATTATAGGGTTTTTCTCCATCAGCATTGAATGATTTATTAGATATCATGAAGCCAATAAAAAAATTATATTGTCTCCAGAAGTTAGCTACATTATAATATAATAATATAATTTATATTATTATTATTTTTTTTATAAAAATGTTTTTATTGGTGTGTTTGAAGTTAATTAATAGTTAATAGAAATAAATATTAGAAATTGTAATATTTATAAATAGCCTATTATCAGAACATTTCCTGTTGTTGAGATCTGTGCCCTTTTGTATTCATACGCATGAAAGATTTGTGCATGTTCTGGCATGTTCCTGCTTAATGCATTATATGACACAGGTGTTTGAAGGGCACTGTGGGTTGGATTACCATATGTGCGTGTCGTAAGCATGTCTAAAGCCATGCAGTAAGCCTGGGTTGCCATGCTGTATTCTTCCCTCTGGAAGTAGAAGTTGCCTCGCTCTCGTTTCTGGTTGCCGATGCGGATCCGGTCGGGGATGGGCAGTGAAAGGGGGTCCGGCTTTTCTCTGAAGTCTAGGAGTTGCAGCTGATACAGGAGAGGAGCCCAGGCTGGTATATCAGGCTCCCTGCCAATAAAACACATACACAGTAATGAAGCACCATTCAATCACAAGATCTCAGTCCACTGAAACATCTGGTTGAAATCATTGTCTGTCTGTCTGATATCTATCTGTATATCTGTTCATTTATAATTTTTCTGTCTGATATCTGTCTGTCTGTCTGTCTGTCTATCTATCTATGTCCATTATCTATCTATCTATCTATCTATCTATCTATCTATCTATCTATCTATCTATCTATCTATCTATCTATCTATCTATCTATCTATCTATCTATCTATCTGTCTATCTGTCTATCTATCTGTCTGTCTATCTGTCTGTCTGTCTGTCTGTCTGTCTATTATAATCGATTGATATATCTATTTATATATTCCTTTAAAGAGATAGCTGGCTATCAGATCTACTGTATCTATCTTGTGTTTGGTTTCTCCCTGATTTCTGGCTGTTTTTATTCTGTACTTCAATTAGCGTTAGACAGTTTCGGAGATGTTGGCAGTTTGTGGACGCTATTTTTATTCTCTCTCTTCTTTTAAAGTATATCTCCTTTCGAGTAAGTCTGTTATTTTTGTGCTGTGGTACTGTGGTTGTTTTTGTTTAAGAGGAAGAAGAGTGAGAGAGAGAGAGAGAGAGAGAGAGAGGGGAATGGTAGAGCTGCTGTTTTGAACACTGACTGCCTGCTGCCTGCTGCCTGTTGAGAGGCAAAGGGCTCGTATCCAATCACTTTGCCCAGATTTGAACTTTAGTACTGGCAAAGGCCTCTTTAGAAGACCATATGCTCTGGCGGACTAATGTCAAAATAAAGCGGTGTTCTTTCAGTGGTCTTCGGGATGGTAGAAATGAATGGAGATGACATGATGGAAAAAACTTTGCCTGTTTTTCTGGTGAAACCGTTTCTCTGTGATATTCTCTGAGCATTGTTGTGAAAACACTGTAAAAAGCTATCACACACACACACACACACACACACACACACTGAGACACAAAACTCTGGAAAACTATGCTGAATTTAACCTGTATGTTTTGTTGAGTTAGAATGTTTTTATGTTTGGTTCCTTGGAACTCCAATGAATTATGTGTGAAAAACATAGTAAATTCAGAATTAACCTTAAAATTTCCCTTTATATATATTTTTTAATAAGTTCCTTTAATTAAGTGAATCTATTAAAGATAAAGAATGTAATAAAAATGTTATGGCCATACTTTGAATTCCAGTGAGAAATACCTGATAACTCAGCCCATCACGAATGGCAAACATCCCTCTTTCTCTCTGATTGACTGCTTGATGCATCACTTCTGTCACATCTCTTAGCACATCAATACTTCTGTCAATATTTCTCATCCAAGGCAGTGGTTTCAAAACAGCCTTTTGCAAAATCTGTTTAATGTTTTGTGAGATATTACTTACAGAACTCATTTCCCATCCACACATGGTAATGATAATAATATTAACCCCATTGATTTTATTTCTCTCTGCCTACACAGCATTTGCTGCAAAAGGCTGTCTAAGATCGTGAACTTGTTCAGGCTGACAGAGACATTTCAGGAACTGAACAGGAGAGATCCCTGGGGTCCATGAGATATACCACCTTTCCCACACAACCTTATCTAGCCTTATTACTCTCAGTACTTGGTCACATGACCACACATAAATCAATAGACTGACAAATAAAAGGCCTGAAACTGAGTCGATTTCACTGTGCACATTTATTAAGTACGTTCTCGTGAGATTAAACAAGATCAAGCCTGGTGTGAAAGTTTCTAACCTGCTAGATTGACACAGTTTGACGTTTTTCAGTTCAAACATGCATGTTTGTACAGCTGGAGGTTTCCAGTAAAGTTCATGGTATTCCAGTAAATTGGAGTGTTAATATCAGAGTCAGCTGGTGAGCTGAAGTAAATCCAAGGCCTCTTCAACATAACTAGATAGCATGTAACTGTCGGTTTGTGTAACTTAATGCACAAAACACACACACAATTGGACTATCATCAAAATCAAAGTGAATGCTAACTCTGTATAATGATAGTAATCTAAACAAAAAAAAAAAAGTTAAAATGCTATAAAGCATTTTAGTGATTTAACATAACAGACATGCAGTAATCCTATTTTTGGTTTCACTTTATTTTGATGGTCCCTTTAACACATTCTATCGACTGTAAGTAATGTTACACCTACATTTCTACTAACTCTCATTAGAGTGTTAGTAGTGTATTAGTTGACAGGTAGGGTTAGGGTTAGATTAAGTTGACATGTTCTTGCAAAGTTACTTATAGTCAGTAGAATATCTGTTGGGAGACCAACACAATAAGGAGTTAGTAGATATGAAGCAGACAGTCTACTAATACTCTTCTGAGAGTTTGTTGACATGTAGTTGCAACATTACTTAGTGTCAACAGAATGTTCAAAAGGGACCATCAAAATAGTGTTACCCTATTTTTATTTTATTTTATTTTATTTTTTTGGAGAAGTATGATTTTCCGATTTTCCAATCAGTTGTTTTAAATCACAAGTGACAGTAAAGAAAAATAAAATTCAAATGCTGTTCTTTACAGAGTTTATCAGTTCTGTCAAACGTTCCACAAAATATTAAGCAGCACAACTGCTTTCAACGTATTAATATTAAGAAAGGTTTCTTGAGCAGTAAATTTCGGCATATTACAATGATTTCTGAAGGATTATGTGACACAGAAAACTGAAGTAATGGCCGCTGAACCTTTGCCATCACAGGAATAAATGACATTTTAAAATACAGAACTTTCTTTCAAAAACATTACAAATTCTGACAACAAACTTAAACTGTAGCTAGTGTATATAAAATTCCCACATTTCCATTTTAAATTATCTAAGTTTTATTTTATTTAAATTATTATTAAACAACATTCAAATTCATAAATTATAATTAAGTAACTCTTTATTTGAAAATTGTTGTTTCTAATTGAGTTATTGGTTACTATATTACATGTAATGTAGTTACCCTGGTGGTGTTTTGTTTTTGTATGGTAACACTGTGCTTTGTCTGTACATGTTTATATGAGTCATAGCTCATAGAGTGCCAGTTTTGGTGAACTTTAATTCGTCACAGGGCCTTCTGTTTTACAACCTGTAAAACTGTAGTTTATCAGTATAATTTAACAAACAGAGCAGATCTGCGTAGTTAAGGTACATTACAATAACACCAGTTGATGAAATATACAACATTTTAATTACAAAAATTATAAACTACAATTAAGTATAAAAAATACAGGCACCATAATGCCTGAAAAGTTTTGTCACCGATATATGGCAAAAACAGCGGCCATTATTTTAATGTAAATTTAACAGGATATTATAGGGCAGCTTTGTGTGTATGTTCATGTTTATTTGTTCATTCACAGGTGTGTGTGTGTGTGTGTACGAGAGAGAGAGAGAGCGTTAGCGAGTGTGTGTTAGTCTGTGGATGCTTGCCAAAATGCTGTTCAGAGTCCATTTAATCAGTTAATCAATCACTTTAGATAGGATGTGATTGGAAGGAAGGACAGAAGGAAAAATGTTAGGTAAATATTTGATCAGTTTTCCATGATACCTGACAGCTGTTGCTTAAAGTTTATGTCACTGGTTGAGAAAACTCTTCATATAGCTTAAGACACACATATAGCTTAAGTGTGTGCATACTGAGATTCACAAATTACAAAAGAGGAAGTGTGTGTCATATAATCCTTATCAGTACATTTTGTCTTCATTAAAACCATAAAATCAATGCACACTACTTTTAATAATCTCAGCTTTTCATCTGTATTTTGAACTAAAGAAAGTCAGTAACATTGTTTGTACGTGATATCAGAGCAGATTATAACAATGACACCTCTAAGGTTCAGCACACTTCCTTCCCTTCCACAGTGAAATGAGATCCAGTCACTGAACCTATATTGTCATTGGCGTGCGAAGCGGTTGTAAGGTGATAGCTCCGTTATATGTCACCTCATGCATATTTCAGCTCCGTAGTGTATTGACACATTTATGTGTGTCTAACAGAGTTTGTGTGTCTCTAGGGGCCTGGCAGCCAGTGCAGGCTTGATCCCAGTCGTGTCACCCCTTTGCTTCTCTCTTACCGTGTTTTGAGATGTCTTGCACAGCTGGTGAGTTATGAGCCCCTTAGCTTCTAGGGATGTGTGTGGGGGGGATTTTTGTGCATTATTATAAATAAAGTGGAATAGATTTATTAAAAGAATAGTAAATATAGTAAATAGGGTCAATGTTGATGACTTAATGATTTGATGACTTAATGTAAGTATTCTCATAGCTGATGTCAACAACTGATGTCACATGGACTATTTTAACAAGGTCCTTACTACCTTTCTGGGCCTTGAGCGTGGAAGTTCCCTTGCTGTCTATAGAGGGTCAGAAAGATCTCGAATTTTATCAAAAATATCTTCATTGGTTTTCCAAAGATGAATGAAGGTCTTCTGGGTTTGAGGGTAAGTAATTAATGACAGAATTAACATTTTTGGGTGAACTATGCCTTTGATCAATATGTATTTACTTCCTCTTTTTATAAAACAACCTTTTTTTCCCACTAGTGACAAGCCACAAGGGTTTGTGGGTAGCATTTGGTCTGGCTCCATTCTGGTATGTAACGCCCATTTTTCACTTAAAAACACATCACTTTATAAAAATAAAATGGGTTGCAAATGATAATCGCACTGACTTTCTTTGGTTAGATTCATATTTGTTTGCTAAAATAAGCACATAATGATGCAATGGATCTGACAAAGAGACAATAAATGCTGTTTTAATTCATGACTTATTTTGTAGTACTCTTTTGTGATTTATTTTTTATTTTTTTAGTAACACTTTATTTCAATTGTCCACTTTGGACATTCTGCTAACAATACAGAAGTTTTCAACCGCATGCCAACTACCAGTGATTAGAGTATTAGTAGACCGCCTGCTTAATATCTGCTAACACTTTATTTATGGTCACCCAACAGACATTGTATTGACTAAGTCAAGAACATATCAGCTTCTACTAACCCTAACCTAATAGTTTACTAATACTCTACTGAGAGTTAATTAACATAGTTGCAAATTATGAGAGTAAGTTGACACGGAGCTGCAAACATACTTACTTATAGTTAGTAGAATGTCTAAAGTGAACTATCAAAATAAAGCGTATACTGATTTTCTTCTCTCCCACTGAATATAAAAGGAAGTTAATCTGAGGTAGAGTTTGTTAGTAATTGATCTGTTGGCTTAGTGCAACACTTCAGGCTACGATTCACTTTTATTTCAACCCTCTCTGTACAGTAGCTAATCCAAGGGGGGAAAACAATGCTTACATTCATATGAATGAGCGTTTTCCACAACACAGGCAAAACGGCCTCATATGACCATAGACAACAGACCTATGCCACTGTAAATATGCTTTTCTCTCAGGTCACAGGTAAATGGCAATGAACCAGAACAGAGCAGTTCATATCATAACATGCTGGCCAAATCTAGCAAAAGTGTTCACCTCCCTTCATTTCTCAAGAGGTCAAAGTATTCATTATGTAACATGGCACTATGCAGGAACAGAGCACTCTGGGATAGCACACTTTGTACTGTTGTAGACTTAACAAGAAATAAACAAATCCTGATACCATAACCAAGCACTTCTCTCTCTGCAGAAAGAAACTGGCTTGGTCCTGCACATTTGTATTTGTTTTTGTATCTAGCCTTGATTCTGATTTGCTACGGCTAGTCTTTTGTCTAGATTGACTCTTTATCATTGCACATATTATGCAATAAGAAAAACAAGCTATGCAATGAAAAGAGAAGCCTGCTTTTTTATCATTGACACATTGGCATTTTGGCATTTCTTTTTCTCTTTTTCAGTGACTATTTCTGTTTCTTTGTGTGGAAGTGAGTGTCTATGTTCTTTTTGTGTTGTTATCAAAGGAGGATCTGGTAACTGGAAAGAGTCCATCACCTGTAACCACGACCCTTGCTGTGGCATGACTCACTTCTGCCTATAATAATTAATGGACACTTTACAAAACAACACAAGCTTTTTTATCCACTGTAAAGAATGAGTGCCACATTTTAACACATAAAAAATGCAAGTCCTATTATTAAATATTTCATTTTATTAATAACATAAATATTATTAATATGATATATTAATATGATGATATTATTAAATATTGCACAGAAAATCTACTATTTCATATGATCTTGTACTTTAAATGTAATGGCTCCATAAAACCCCTTCTTTTGTTTTTCTGGCAAAAAGTTCAATGGTTTAATGTTTGAAAATTATGAAATTAAGACAATAATAAGATAATAAGATATAAGACAGATAATAAGAAATTGAGATATAATAAACTAATAAAGTATTGTAATATTACAGAACAGTGCTTCGACCTGAATTCCGGAAATGTTGGGACATTTTTAAATTTGAATAAAATGAAAACTAAAAGACTTTCAAATCAAATGAGCCAATATTTTATTCGCAATAGAACATAGATAACATAACAAATGTTTAAACTGAAAATTTTACAATTTTATGCACAAAATGAGTTCATTTCAAATTTTATGCCTGCTACAGGTCTCAAAATAGTTGGGACGGGGATGGCATGTTTACCATGGTGTAGCATCTCCTCTTCTTTTCAAAACAATTTGAAGACATCTGGGCATCGAGGTTATGAGTTTCTGAAGTTTTGGTGTTGGAATTTGATCCCATTTTTGCCTGATATAGGTTTCCAGCTGCTGAAGAGTTCATGGTCGTCTTTGACGTATTTTTCTTTTAATGATGCGCCAAATGTTCTCTATTGGTGAAAGATCTGGACTGCAGGCCAATTCAGCACCCGGACTCTTCTACTACGAAGCCATGCTGTTGTAATAGATGCAGTATGTGGTTTTGCATTGTCCTGCTGAAATACACGTTGTCTGGAGGGGAGCATATGTTGCTCTAAAACATTTTATATACCTTTCAGCATTCATAGTGCCTTCCAAAAAATGCAAGCTGCCCATACCGTATGCATTATGCACCCCCATACCATCAGAGATGCTGGCTTTTGAACTGAACGCTGATAACACGTTGGAAGGCCTCCCTCCTCTTTAGCCCGGAGGACACGGCATCTGTGATTTCCAACAAGAATGTCAAATTTGGACTCGTCTGACCATGGAACACTTTTCCACTTTGAAACAGTCCATTTTAAATGAGCCTTGGCCCACAGGACACAACGGTGCTTCTGGACCATATTCACATATGGCTTCCTTTTTAGAGCTTTAGTTGGCATCTGCAGATGGCACGGCAGATTGTGTTTACCGACAGTGGTTTCTGGAAGTATTCCTGGACCCATTTAGTAATGTCAATGACAGAATCATGCCGATGAGTGATGCATGTCGTCTGAGGGCCCGAAGACCACGGGCGGCCAACAAAGGTCTTCGGCCATGTCCTTTACGCACAGAGATTTCTCCAGTTCTCTAAAACTTTTGATGATGTTATGCACTGTAGATGATGAGATTTGCAAAACCTTTGCAATTTGACGTTGAGGAACGTTGTTTTTAAAGTATTCCACAATCTTTTTACGCACTTTCACAGATGACCATCTTTACTTCTGACAGACTCTACCTCTCTATGACATCCCTTTTATGTTACAGACCTGATGTCAATTAACTTAATTAGTTGCTAGATGTTCTCCCAGCTGAATCTTTTCAAAATTTCTTGCTTTTTTAGCCCTTTGTTGCTCCCGTGCCAACTTTTTTTTAGACCTGTAGCAGGCATCAAATTTGAAATGAGCTCATTTAGTGGATAAAAGTGTAAATTTTTTTCCGTTTAAACATTTGTTATGTTCTCTATGTTCTATTGTGAATAAAATATTGGCTCGTGTGATTTGAAAATCTTTTAGTTTTCATTTTATTCAAATTTAAAAAAACGTCCCAACATTTCCGGAATTCGGGTTGTACAATAGTAACATTTCTTATTTTCTATTTAGTAATAATAATAATTAGTAATAGTATTAGTAGTAGTATTTCTAAATAAAAATATTAAACAAAGTAAGAAATATTTGTATTGTAATATTTCATTGTAGTAACAACAACAACAACAATATGACAGCAACAACAAAAACAACGACAACAACAATAATAACATTATTATTATTATTATTATATATTGTTTCCCACAATACCAGACTGATAATTCTCACACACACACACACACACACACACACACACAAAATGTATTATTTAGTAATTAGATTTCTCCCCCGAATCGTGCAGCCCTTCTTTTGTATGTTCTTATAACCTTTTAGTTCTAGTTGATTACTTAGTTCTGTTGTGACTTGTCCAACTTGTCAAAACACAACACTGGGCTGGTCCACACACAGATCCTGTTCTACTGTATGAATTTATTATAGTTTATAATTATAGTTTAGAAAGTAGTGCTATTGAGTTATAATGTGCATATAAAAATGGGTGAATTTTCCCAGAATTACCAGAATGTCCTCAATGTAGTTAAAAAAACAAAACAAAAAAAAAAACATTTCACTTGGAACAAACTCTGTATTGCCTTGTTTTTGCATCTAAGAAGAGAATACCATATGGCCTGACATGTAATCTTGGCTCTAAGTGCTCCCCAGGCACATTTAAAAGCATGTCTTACATGCAGATGTAAGAAGCCTTTAATATTGAAACTAATAAGCCTTGCATTTTGCAGACAAAGCATCCCTATCAAACAAATGGCAGGAATTGGGCTCCTCCAGGTCGAGCAAATTGACATTGGGAACACTGGATGATCTCACTTTGATCATGAGTGTGAATCATCAGTCAGGTATTGTGATAATGCTAATTGGTTTCCTGGTCTAGGCGTTTAATGGGGTTCGTGATAAGTTTGAAATGAAACTCCACCTGTGAGTCATGATTTTCTGGACCAAACAGCTAATACATTTTCTTTGTGAAGGCTTGAGTCATTTTTCAATTATTTCAAGTCACTGCTACCACCTGCTTGCTGTCTTTTTTGACAGATGCAGCTTTTTTTATTTTAAAGGTATGGCCATCACACGCACTGACACGTTTACAGATACAGACACATAGAACCAAATTAATGTGACCTAATGCAAATGATTTTGAATATCCAACACAGTTGTCAAATTGACTGAAATACACTTTAAGATATATAGGTCAGACACCTTAATCATTTCAAGACAGTAAACTACTGAAGAAAGATATAAATGACCTCAAAGAAGATCATGCAACAGTGTGAACGTTTCTTTAAAGATTCTTCTAATTTTGAAACTCAACAGGTCAAAAGGCATCAAAAGTATGAATCTCCAACTGAACAGCACGGATCTGTCCTCAAATCATAGTTCATGTCCTCAAATCTGTAAAAAACTCCCGGCTGATAAATGAGATATTGCATAATTCCCATGGTCCATTGCACATATCTGTTTTCCAGCCAGCATTAATGGGAAATGCGAGTATTTGATGAAGCCCAGAGGACTTGAAACCGGAGAAATTTAGGTGGCAGGAAAGGGAGGCAGTTGTAAAGGGCCCGTGTATAAACCCTCAGGGCTGATTGGTCCTCAGGGGCTGATTTGAGCACAGAGGAGCCTAAAATGAGAAAGAGGTCCTGGAACTCTCCTCACCCTCATTCACAACAAAACCCTCCCAATAAAACTGTAGCCTCTGAAGTCCTCTGAAACTCACAGTGGTCTGTACCTTTAGAAAAGTGTGAGACCCAGAAACAAGTCCTCATTGTTCAGCTCCTTCCATATTGTCTAAATATTATACAAGAAGCATGTTTTTGCTGCTTTTGTATGCTGATACAACTCTCTTTTCAAATATTTTGTCTTTTTTTTTTATTGCATGAAATCCATTTAAATTAGAGTTTATGTCATCCATTTGCATTGGGACTACATGAATAATGTTTGTTGGCATTAATGTAATATTGCTGAAACTGGGCAGGGGATTTCTAGATCCCAGCATGCTTTGACTGTAACTGGATAGGGAGAGTACATGTTGAAATAAGGCTATTTTATGTGTTTTTGAGTAAGATGAGAAAAGGGGGAACTTTTTACTGTTTAACGGTCTGTTATGTTGGGATTTATAGAAGTTTTTATGTTGGAGTTTTAAGGGTTTTTTGGTAAAATGTGGAGCACTCTCTTTTTTCCTGGCACTTCCTGCCAACACCGTACATTGCATTTGGTAAAAGAAGTTAAATTTAGCAAATAATGTGCATTGTTGCTAAGTAGTTACACTACTTTTTAAAAGAAATTAATACATTTATTATATTTTTATGAAGTGTTTTTATATATATTTTTTATTTTTACTTTTATTATACTTGCTAATAATAATACTTTTATTCAGCAAGGATGCATTAAATTGATCAAAAGTGACAATAAAGCATTAATGATGTAATAAAAAAAAAATAATAATAATCTATTTCAAAGTAATGCTTTCTATTCATCAAAGAATCCTGAAAGAAAGTGTCACAGTTTCCACACAACTATTAAGCAGCACAGCTGTTTTCTACATTGACATTAATGTTTCTTAAACACAAAATCAGCATATCAGAACGATTCCTGAGGATCATATGACACTGAACAGTACTGGCTGCTGAAAATAAAAATTTAATAAAAATACTGGCTGTATAAAAATTTATACAGGTATAAATTATATTTTAAAATATATTAAAATAGAAACAGTTATTGTAATAATATTTCACAATATGACAGTACCTGGTCCCCATTCACTTTCATTGTGGAAAAGAGCCACATGAACATTTTTCAAAATATCTCCTTTTGTGTTCCACAGCGGACAGAAAGTGCCAAAGTTTTGGAACGACATGAAGGTGAATGAATGATGACACTGTCCCTTTAAGTTCTGCCAAAGAGTAATTGTTTTTCACAAGTGAGCTTGAATGACTGTTTTGGTTTATGCTGGAACCACAGCATATCACCGCTCATCAAGAGGACGGCGGCATGCTTGCTCTGATTCTAGTCAAGGCATTTACTGATCCTTATTTTGGATGTGTCTAGGCCAGCCTGGATAAAAACAGCCATTGTGGTTTTGTGATGGCCGAGCTTTGGATGGAGTGGAGTTTTCAGAGAAGGGTTTGGTTAGACACGCTGATAGTTACTCAAACTAGGAGGGGTCAGAGCTTTGGCAGTTGCTATAGAGACGAGATGGAGAGCAGCGTGGGAGACTGTATACTGTGGGAGAACAGATGAGCGTTTCAGGTGACGCTCGCTAACATCAGGAGGGCTATTAAAGGTGACAGGATTCAGGTCATATTCGTACATTCATGTAACGTGTGGCACAAACTCAGGTTTAGTCAGAAATGCATCTAGACAATCTCTAATTGGAAATATTATAGGTGCAGCTGTAAAAATAAAAATAAAAAATTCTCAGAAATATTACGAGTTGCTTTAAAAGTAAAGTCAAAAAGATAGATAGATAGATCTATCTATCTATCTATCTATCTAGACAATCCATAGACATCTATCTATCTATCTATCTATCTATCTATCTATCTGTCTGTCTGTCTGTCTGTCTGTCTATCTAGACAATCCAAAGACATCTATCTATCTATCTATCTATCTATCTATCTATCTATCTATCTATCTATCTATCTATCTATCTATCTATCTATCTATCTATCTATCTATCTATTTAGACAATCCATAGACATCTATCTGTCTGTCTGTCTGTCTGTCTATCTATCTATCTATCTATCTATCTATCTAGACAATCCATAAACATCTATCTATCTATCTATCTATCTATCTATCTATCTATCTATCTATCTATCTATCTATCTATCTATCTATCTATCTATCTATCTATCTATCTATCTATCTATCTATCTATCTATCTATCTGTCTGTCTGTCTGTCTGTCTGTCTGTCTGTCTGTCTGTCTGTCTATCTAGACAATCCAAAGACATCTATCTATCTATCTATCTATCTATCTAGACAATCCATAGACATCTATCTATCTGTCTGTCTGTCTGTCTGTCTGTCTATCTATCTATATATCTATCTAGACAATCCATAGACATCTATCTATCTATCTATCTATCTATCTATCTATCTATCTATCTATCTATCTATCTATCTATCTATCTATCTATCTATCTATCTATCTATCTATCTATCTATTTAGACAATCCATAGACATCTATCTGTCTGTCTGTCTGTCTGTCTATTTATCTATCTATCTAGACAATCCATAGACATCTATCTATCTATCTATCTATCTATCTATCTATCTATCTATCTATCTATCTATCTATCTATCTATCTATCTATCTATCTATCTATCTGTCTGTCTGTCTGTCTGTCTGTCTATCTATCTATCTAGACAATCCAAAGACATCTATCTATCTATCTATCTATCTATCTATCTATCTATCTATCTATCTATCTATCTATCTATCTATCTATCTATCTGTCTGTCTGTCTGTCTGTCTGTCTGTCTGTCTGTCTGTCTGTCTATCTATCTATCTAGACAATCCAAAGACATCTATCTATCTATCTATCTATCTATCTATCTATCTATCTATCTATCTATCTATCTATCTATCTATCTGTCTGTCTGTCTGTCTATCTATCTATTTAGACAATCCATAGACATCTATCTGTCTGTCTGTCTGTCTATCTATCTAGACAATCCATAGACATCCATCCATCTATCTATCTATCTATCTATCTAGACAATCCATAGACATCTATCTATCTGTCTGTCTGTCTGTCTGTCTGTCTGTCTATCTATCTATCTATCTATCTATCTATCTATCTGTCTATCTAGACAATCCAAAGACATCTATCTATCTATCTATCTATCTATCTATATAAAAATAAAGGGGCATTGTATGATTATTCCTTAAAGATAAGGTTTTAATACTTTTACTAGTAGTAGCCTATTACGTTCTGCCCAATGTCTTCAAGTGAAACTGAACTTTTATTTTGACGGGTTGCCGTGAATACCTTTACATTTCTGTGTATATGATATGAGGATAGTTTTTCTCAAATGAAACGCTCGAATGCTCATGAAGTGACTCTCAGAGCAGTTCTGGAGATGTTCTGGAGATGTTGCTTTAGTGAGGCGGCAGACGTTAATATCACCGCAAGCGTCGCGCGCTTCTGTATGAGTAAACAAACCCGCGCGTCTGCGCCATACATTAACACAGAGATACGCAGAAGTCATATTTAAATAGACGTTTTGCGGCTTAATATTTACAAATAGGAGTGGGAGTGTGCTCACTTCTGTGTGCGCTTACGTTTGTGTGTGTGTGTGTGTGTGTGCGAACCGGGGCGGAACTCCGCAGTGTGCGCGATACAGAGAGCGCGACCACGCCGTCGTGTAAATAAGATAAATAACATAACAAGGCTAATTAGTTTGTTTAATAAATAATGGTAGGGGAAACACTGTAAGTGATAAAAAAAATAAAAGCGCGGCAAGACTCAGCAAAAAGGTGCGTTTGAGAACAACGTGTGGGCCGCACTAACACTATCATCCCGCGGGCCTCAATTGGCCCCCGGGCCGCGAGTTTGAGACCCCTGATCTAGACAATCCATAGACATCTATCTATCTATCTATCTATCTATCTATCTATCTATCTATCTAGACAATCCATAGACATCTATCTATCTATCTATCTATCTGTCTGTCTGTCTGTCTATCTATCTATGTCTGTCTATCTAGACAATCTATAGACATCTATAAAATATGTTCATACCAGACAGATGCTTCCTAGAAATAATTTTAAAGTATTCATTCTGACATCATACTTGTTTATTAGACTTGTTAATTAAGCGGAACTGTGAGTCCCCAGATGTGGCATTTATTTCAAAGTCTGTACTTTTATATAATTGATGCCAAAAATAGTTGTGCGCTCACTCAGGGTAAAAATCAATGTGTCAGCGTCATCTCTTAGGGACATATCCCATCCGTTTGGTGGTTGTTACACCAAACGCTCACTGACTCATTGTGCCGTCTGTCAGCCAGTCACCTTGTCAGTCTAAATGAGCAAAGCAAAAACTAATAGAGGAAGGAGGAAGAAGAAAAAAAAAGAAAGAAAAAAAGATAAACAGTCGGGCCTCTGACGTCATAGATGCTTTTTATCATGTGAGTCTGTAAATGATGGAAATGCCCTGCAAATGTCGCTGAGTGGTTTCCATGGCAATAACCTATCGCTGTACATGCTGGCAATAAAAATGCTTTGTAGTACGACATATGTTTAGTACTAAGAGGGAGGACACAGGGTTTTCTTTGTGGAGCTTTATGAAACAAATGTCAGTCAAGCAAGCTCACAGTTTTTTTCTTCTACCGTCGAGACGTGAGTGGGTACACCAGACAGGAGTCCAGACACAATCTGTTATCTGAGAATGGCCAATCCTTTACACAACAACTATATCTGGATGGGAAACTTGCTTCTCGAATGCTTACAGTACTGTTTGGTTTTATTTCCTCCTCCTGTCCGGGCAGCAAGGGTGTAAACAGCAGGGATCAAGGTGGCAAAGTGCGCAATGCCTGAGGGAGAGCTCTTCTGAAGTGCTCATAATGCGGAGCAGGCTTCTTCAGCCCTTTAAAACGAACCCCATCTCAGCCCTGCGGCCACCGGCGCCAGCTCCACTGCCTGTTTTATGGGCCTTTACTGCTGTATTTGTGTGTGCGTGTGTGTATACTGCCACTCGTAAAGGTTTCTTTGAGGGCTGATTACATAGTAATCATAGATGAGGGACATGGATGTATGATGGAGGCTTTAAATATATAGCTGTCAAATTTCATGGTGACGTGTGACCAAATGGAGTTCAAACCACAACAGAAGAACAACAACAAACAAGGCTGCCTTTAACTTGTCTGTTGTACTTTGCTTCAAAGCTGCTTTTTACTTCTGCAATATGATTTTCTTCCTTTGTACAGGCAAAAAAATAGTTTGTAAGGTATGTCCAAATTCATAGTTTTCATAACCGTACCCGGATGACCTAGTACTTTCAGTGAAATTCTGTTGTGTGCATCTAATGGACAATTTACTATCCCATGAAGCCAGGGGAGAGGAGTTTAATTTGAATAATTTTTAATTTTAGGAGTTTCATTTTTTTTTCATCGAATGTTTTTATTTTATTTGAGTTAACAATTGTATTAGTTTCAATTTTAGTTTAAAATAACACTTGTTCTGCATCTGAATATGCTTACTTTCTAATAAGCAGTAGGTTAAATGAGTAGTTTGTCTGAATATGCAGTATTTATAAAGCAATAGGCGAAAACTAATCAGATGATCTACTTCCGCTGAGATTCTGAATTGTACATCCAAGGGACATTTATTATCCCATGAGGCCCTCGGGAGAGAAGTCATCATTCATAAATGGCAGAGAACATTTATCATATGACATCGTAGGTCACATGACAATGTGGTAGATCCAGTATGTCATAAGTCTGTATGCATAGGCCTACTTCAAGAACATACTTTTTTATCAAATGCAGTATGTAACCTTGAAAGTACATGATTTTGGACACAGCTTTTACATTTGGTTCCACTAGTGGCACAGAAATGACATACTTCACCTTTAAAGACATTATCTGAAATGCTCATAATGGAAGATTCACTGTAAGCAATGTCCTTTGAGATTTGATTATAGGTCATTACTGTATATGCCCTTCAATTATGTGACACAATAAACGTAAAACATGTTTGGAAATGTGAATATGGGAATATGGTCCAAAGAGTTCATGAACAGTAATACATAGATAAAGTAAATTCTATGTAGCTCATAATCCTTTGCATAAATAATGATGCCTTGATAACAGACTGAAAATAGTATGCATGCTCTAGGCAATAGTGGCTGTTTTAGTCAGGATTAACCCTGGAGAGTTTCTTACTAGCTGTATAAATGTTAACTATTATATCTGGCTTGCCTGGAATACAATTCTACACAAAGGCGGTATTGTTTTCTTCAATTGATTGCTCAAAGGAATGTTTAATATTTAAATTAATGTGTATTTTGACTCATCATGAGTATTAAGATTCAAAGCAATGTACCGTTAAAGGAGATCTGAAAGATTTCAACTTTGTTCCCAGATTGTCTCCAGACTTCTTTAGAAAATGAACATTTGAGAAGGGGACATTCTGTGCAATGATGGAAAAAAAAAGAAAGAAAAAAACAGACAGATGAGTCTTATGCCTCTAAATGAAATGAATCATCCCTTCTTCAGGAATAGTCTGTCTCACAGTAAAACTACAACCTGTCCCTCGTCTTCTGTCAACTGTCTCTGTTTCTCTCTGTTCATCTTGCGCAGTGTCTGGGGAAAAAGACTTTCCGGTATTTTCTCATTCCACCAAAAGAGGATTGAAAATCCTTGTGACAGTAAAGCACAGCTTGCTTCCAGCAGATCTGCCTTTAATGTATGATGCTCTGACAAGGAAACGCATGTCATCGAAACCGATATTCATCAAAAATTAATTTCCTTTCTTTTAAAAAGCAAAACCACTTGCTCGTTGCTGCAACTTATGAAATCTAATGAAAAGATAAGAAATGTGTCTGAAAAATGACGATCAAAGAAATGTCACCCATATCATTATGAAAAATAATTAAACCAGTGGGAATAGTAAATCTTGCTTCTGAACAATCCCCTGTGAAAACATCTGAAGTTCTCTACCTTTAGACTAAACTGAGACGAAAGGTTGTTTTGGTCAAATACATTGTTAGGCTTCTGTTTCTAGCAGTTATACACAAAAAAATTCAATGTCTTCCACCCAACCGTTGAATGGCTCGTAAATTGCTCTTATATGAGGTTGAGTCTCTTCTCCCTCTCACCCATGTGCCCCGGTCCATCTGTGGTCTGCATGCCCAGATCTGCACAATTTGCTGCTAATGAGGGGGATGTGTCAGGGGTTGTCAAGGAGGAACTCTCCACATCTGGGATGCTAATTATAGCAGCCTTATTAGCCTGACCCTCAACATTCTTCCTCCTCTGATCGCTGTAGGAAGGATGGGACCTGCAGGGCTCGATTTTTAAGAGCTCAGGGGTTCCAACAGCCAGGATCTGACTGAACTTGACAGCTGGTCACTCACAAGTTGGCAGGTTGCGTTTATTGCCATGGTCTCCAGAGAACAACTTTCACTAGCAAGCGAGCACTGGAGGCTTTTGAGATCGTGTTGAAAGACCAGGAAAGCTGCTGGTCACTAGAATATGTTGTGATTTTAACGTTGATGCAGCCATTAAGCATCTACTGGCATTTACAAATAATCTATTATTTAGGTTATTTAAAGCTGCAATCTGTAACTTTTGGCGCTCTAGCGGGTTAACAAACAGAACTGCGTGCGTCTTGCGGAAGAACATTGTAGCCGGAGCTACTTCTCTCTGTTTATGTCTATGACGAATCACACAGGTATGGGCTACTCCACAGCAGTACCTACCCAAACCAGTCTAAAGTAGTCTGATTATAAACACTTATTATATAGGTGTGCCGTAGTGATTCAGGACAAGCCAAAAACACGCTTTGTAAAATGGATTCATGGTGTACTCGCTTATTATATACATTTTGTAAATTTTGAACACAAAAAAGTTACCGACTGCAGCTTTAAGGAAACAATTATTTAGATAGCCATGAAAAGTGGCTGGAGTTTATTTGTCTTGTTTTGAGGACAATAAAATCACCATTGTAATTCAGTGCATTCATGCCATGTTGAGATGGTTATTTGGTCCCTAAATATCATACCGGGGACTAGAAATGGATGAAGGAATAAACTTCTTTTTTTTTTTTGGCAGAACCTAATAGGAAAGTCGAATGAAATCTCTTTTAAAGGCATGCAGACTGCATGATGTGCATATGTCCCACCACACAAAACCAGGGGTCACTTATTTTGGGTTTGCAACACTGATATATACATACACACATTTCTATTTCCTAATAACAATCCGCACAGAACAGCAGATTAAAATAGAAAAGTTATTTAAAACTGTAATAGTAAATGCAATAAAGTGTTAAGCATAAGATATTTCTTTTAAAAAACCCAACCTAAATTTTTTTAATGGTAATTTATATTTATAATGGAATTTTTTTTATTGTCATACAGTATTTATTGAGAAATATATCCTAATCAGTGCTGTTACTGTTAACTAAAACTAAAACATTATATATATATATATATATATATATATATATATATATATATATATATATATATATTTAAAATAAAAAAATATTAAAAATTAGATGAAAACATAAAGCCTAAAAAAAAAAAAACCTTGCGAATGAAAATGAGAAATAAATCAAAGCTAAACAGAAATATTAAATAATAATAATTATAATAGTAAATGATAAAAAAAAGCACATTACAAAATTACTAAAAATCTAACTAAAATTCAACTGAAATCTCAAAATATTCAATAAAACTTAATCCAAAATATTAATAATTAATAATAGTATATAAAAAAGAACCTAAATGTAATATTCTAAAAGTTGTAATCTTTTCAATATTTTTAATTTGTCATTTGTGAACATTTCAATAAAATCTAATTAAACAGAATAATATGCAAAAGATTCCATTAGAGAGAGTGTGTGTGTGTGTGTGTGTGTGTGTGGTAATCAGAGGTTGGCTTGTGATGGATGTGTGCTGATGCTGAGGGCCAGTGACGGTGATCTGACGTCTCAGTCTGACTCACTGCCATCGAGTGTGTCTGTGCATGTGCGTGTGAGTGTGCAAGAGGGGGATGCGCCGCGTGGCATTACGTATTCTACCGTGAGTCTGCTCTCTCAGCTCAGTGACTTCAGACGATCCACCCGACTGCTGTGCTCTCAAAGGAAGACAGTTGTGTGACACACTCACCAGACTGGCCGTCACACACATTCACACAAGGGAGCGGACAAGCTATGGCTTCTCTTATGGCCATTTCTGCATGTTCTCAGAGATCAATAAATGCATTTGCGTGTGCATGTTTGTGCATCGGTGTCTCTGAGAGGATCTGCACGGTCAAACAGGTTGCTTTTTTCCCGCTTTTGTTTTGAAGCTGCTCATAATTATGCATATGAAGTAGTAAGCTGGGTGGCCTTGAGACGGTGAGCCTCAGTCAAACAAAGCTTGCACATGTGAAACACAAGGAAGTATTGAGAGCAGCTATGAAAACACAGGCCAGGACAGCATTCGCTTTCTGTCCACTTTGTAGTCCAAGCTTTTGCTCGATTTGAAGCCTGAGGAAAAACATCAAGCAGCTCAAGAAAACAATGTTGTGAAGCCACTAATTTAACTAGGTGGTCCAAGCTAACAGGGAACGTTCTCAGAACTTTGGCTAACATTTTAGGAAAGTTCTATTAAAGTTCTGAGCCAACGTTTTTCCAGTAGCACTAATAGAATATTATTTTAACGTTATCTGGTTTTAATTACCTTCTCAAAATGTTAGCACAAATACATTGTTCATGGAATGTTAGTTCAGAGAACATTCAAAAGTAGGCTAACATTCTCCGAATTTTTGCAAAATAACATGGTATGTTTGCATAACCAAGAATAAATTTAAACCATTTAAAACACTTGACTTTTTGAACATTCAGAGAACATTTTTATAATTAATGGGAACTAAGCAGAGTCTTTTGGCCTGTCTGTTGTCATTTACTTTAGACATGATTGGTATGTGATGTCTGTCTTTACATTCATTCTCGCCCAAACTGATTGCCATTGATCACTTTACTATGCACATGGTGCATAGTTGTCTATAATTAACATCGAGTGGCCGTTATTATTTGCCAGCATAGACAACAGATGTCAAGGATGTTTTGCGACAAAATCTGACTGAACTGATAAATAACAGAAATTGTGGAAATAGAAAATAACGGTAATTTTCATTTGCTATTTTATCTACAGCTCGTTAGACGTAGAATTCTGAAGTGAAATAAAGTAGTGCTGTAAGATTATTTTTATTTGAATGAATTCCAATGAATTAACGAGAAAGAATGTGTGAGCGAGTAATGAAGCTTGTTGGTTTAATTACAAAAACATTATTGTTGAGAAATATAATGTAGCTTTTAGTAGTAAATTTGTATTTAAAAAAATCATGGGGCAGGGGTTGAAAACCAGCTCCTGAATTTTGTGCAATTTCTTACCTATAAAGTTCCTACCGAAATAAATTGTGAGCACATACACTATATTTATGGACAGTATGTTGGCTTGGAGTTCTGAGGGGAATAGGATTTGTGTGTTTAGATGTAGATATCGGATATGTATCCAATTTAAAACCACATTTGGAAGTGGCTCAGATCGTTTTGCGAAAACAGATCTTGCACAGATTTTTGTGTTTACTCTTATGCAACAAATTTCGAAATGTGTCCGATTTGAGCAAAAAAAGCTTCTTTTTTTTCTGCCAGTGTAGACGCAGCCTAACGCTGTGTGCTAAGTTGCAACTTTTTATTTTGACTAGACATCCTCAAATGCACCACCAATCATGTGATTTCCTGAAGAGAAATAAAAAAGATGTGCAACGTCACTGTCACAATTGGTGGTGGTAATCACACAAAGACAAAGGTCAAGAAAACATCATAAACACCAAGGGGAACACACATGATCTTATAGAAACAATAATAAGGCAAACACAGCTGAAGACTAACTCAATCAAATCAGTTAACATGACAACTAAATAGGCTGCTGGTGAGAACTGGAACAAAGGAAAGAGGAAACAAACTAAAAGTCAAAGAAAATGAAACTAAGACAAAAATAACTGAATATGTTACAGTCACAACCAAAGACATCCGTCTAGCACATGTGTACGTAAGGGCTGAGAATACATACAGATATCCAAATTTCTTTAGGTTATCATTCACAAGCTCCTGATTAATTTTGATTCAGTTCTTATTCTTTTGGGTATATTTCACTAATATACATTTCTTTGTCTGCTAATGCTGTAAATTATACAGGACAGTGTTTTAAACTGATTCAAACCATCAAATCATCTTTTTGAAGATTCATTTGTGTCCGGAATGAGTCACTCTGTATGTTTTTGATTCACTAAAAAGAATCAACTCATAAAAGTAATTTATTTGTGAATCGGACTACAATGGCCAAGCTGTATGTTTTTGATACACTATAAAGAACCTGCTCATAAGCATTATTTATATACAATGTAATATTTTTTTTTTCATTTAATAATAATATTTTATTTTATTTCAGATTTATTTCAGTCACCGGAAATTATTCTTAATAGTTTTAGTTGTAACAACAATGGCACTGCTTATAAGTCATTTGCTTGTGAATTGCTAGGTCAAGTTTAAGAGGACAAGTCAACAGACTTGTTGTTTTTTTAGTTTTTTGCCACTACATGTACAGCCTTTCATTGCATCAGTATCAGCAACATTCTAATGAAGTTTGTGATTAATCAAAAAAATCAATATGGCCAATTAAAAAAAGTGTAGCATGCTGAAACACAATACTGTATGTGTAAACAGCCCCTAAAAACTGTGATTATGCTTTTCCTTTCAGTAAAGTGTTGTTTTGCATGTTTGTCTGTGTGCATATCCATAGAGAAGCCATTTATTAGCTATACAGACCTGCTGTTCTAACATACATTCTGTACATTCTGTACATTCTCTGTACATTCGAGCTCTCAAATGTGCCATTTAGCCCGGGAAGAGAGAGGGAGAGAGAGAGCGAGAGAGAGCACAGCTCTGCTGGGGAGAGATGATTCTCTCTATTACCTTGGCAGAGTTGATTCCAGGGCCGCCACACGTGCCCCATCAGTCCTCGCCATTCTGTTTTGCTGCTCTATTCTCTTTATCTTTTGTGAGCAGGGCTGGGAAGTGGCGAGGGGTCAGGGGCTCTGACGTTTATTCTGACGTGTATTGTTCTCACGCATATCATGCCACGGTGAAGATGTTATCGCATTTATGTCATCTCACAAAGACCATTCTCTCCTGAGCCTTCTGATAACACACTTTACATCCGCTTGACCAAGGCAAATTCTACCAACACCTAGTCTCACATAGCCAGTCTAATCGGCTTTGTCATTTATTTTGGCCAGTTAGAAAGGAATAAAGCGTCTGACTGAAATATAAAGCAACTGACAGCATTTTCCCTTTTTCATGTGAAAGTTTATCTGAAATAGTTACTCTAATCTTCATTGTCACATGAACCTAAAGATATCATTCTAATATGCTGATTTGGTGTTCAATTGGTGCTTAATTATTAATAATTGTTCTTATCATCAGTGTTGAAAAAAATGTTTCTTTGTGGAAAATGATACATTTTAATTTCAGTATTCGTTGATAAATATAAAGTTCAAAAGATCAGCATTTATTTTAAATAGAAATCTTTTAGAAAATTATACATTTCTTTAGTATCACTTTAATTCGATTTAAATGCATCCTGGCTAAGTATAATTGTATTTTTTTTTACTTATCTAAGACCTTTGAATGTTAGTGCTTTGAATGTTAGTTTTCATAAAATTGTTAAGCAGCAAAAACTTTGGTGTTCCTTGAACACCAAATCAGCTATCAACTATAAACATAATTTTTAATAATCATTCTAATTCTATGAGAATAGGGAAGTCCACACCACAACTATACCGATAACAATACAGAGTAATGATATCGTTGGAATCACTTGCAAAATAATTTTTCCAGCTGATGAACAATATATATATATATATATATATATATATATATATATTTATCAGCATGCTACACTTTTATTATATATATTATATATATATATTAATTAAGATTTATTTTTGGTATTTTGCCTTTATTACGATAGGACAGATCAGAACTGACAAGAAGTGAAGTGGGAGAGAGATGGGGGGCAGGATCGGGAAAGGTCCTCGAGTCGGGATTCGAACTCGGTACGCCCGTAGCACAACGATGCTGTATGTCGGCACATGTTTTTGTTTGTTTGTTTGTTTGTTTTTTTACATGTTTTGCTGTATTTTGGATTTTAAAAATGCAGCCTTAGTGAGCATAAAAGACATCTCTCATTAAAAAAATCTGAATTATTCCAAACTTTTGACCAGTACTGTGTATACGCAAAACTTTGATTGATTGATTGATTGCCGTGGTTGGCATCTGTCTTTTAGTAAAGCTTGTACTAAATAGCCTAAATAAAATAGAGTAAAGAGGAAATACATGAAAACCTGAATTGGTCATTAAATATGTATTTTATAGGTATAGTTCACCCAAAAATGAAAATTCAGTCATTATTTACTCACCCATGTGTCGTTCCAAGACCTTTGTTCATCTTCGGAACACAAATTAAGATATTTCTGATGAAATCCGAAAGTTTTCTGACCCTGCATAGACAACTGACACGTTCAAGGCCCAGAAAGCCAGTAAGGGCTTCATTAAAATAGTCCATGTAACATCAGTGGCTCAACTGTAATGTTATGAAGCTACAAGAATACTTTTTGCGTGCAAAGAAAAGTGTGTTTTTACTTGGTATAGGTTGGCCTTAAGTAATAAGTAACATAAATAACATTTTAGCTTCTAAAGTCTAAAAGGTCCTTGAAAGAGTGATTATGAACATGCTAAATGAACTTATTCTGTCTTGAATAACTGAGAGTCTGTCTCTCAGTCTCCCACCTTTCTGTCATCACACAATGCATGCAAATGCTGTTAAAGTAAGTACTCTGCAAATACTATAACTTAGATTAGAGATAGAGCCATAATTCAGCCAACAGACCATTCATTCAAATACAGTTGTCACTCCTCTTAAACCCATTGTTTACACACAGTTTGGGTAATAACAAAAGCAATAACCACATTTAAACTTAATTCACATATGAAAAATGCAGGTTAATGACAACCATATTTTCTTTAGTAGGTCTTTTCTTTTTTTTTGGAATCACTCGTGGTTGTCACTCCTAAAGATTTCCAGTGTGTGCATGACCAGTTTCACACCATAAAAATAAATGATAAAATAAGGGTAGGCTTATGGAATGGGTGTGTTGGTCCTCCATCAGTGTCAGAAGGTTATATAAGAGGATTTGGAAAAACCAATGGTTAACTAACTATACAAAATAGTTCTGTTGCGTTCCTGTGAATGCTGAGTTGTGGATGATAACGCTGAGGTTACCAGGAACAAGTCAAGCACAAGCAAATAAACAGAAGGGAGAAGGAACATTAAGGGCTGCACATGCACAGGTCAAACAGAAGGCAAACTACTCAAGATCGCTCTAACCAAATATTTAGTCTCGCGAAGAATAAAAAAGAATGTTATGCAGAACGTTTGCTGTCAAACTGCAGCCAAACATCCAGAGTTTCTTTTTGAGATTGAGGTTTTACTATGACGTGTGTAAGCGCACAATATGAGGAATGAACAGGTCTCTGTTATCAGCAGTGAGATTGTATCTGCATGTGTCTGTGCGTGTGCATGCTGTCCAGTTCACGTGTAACACACTGTAGTTTTTGGGAACACAGGTAGAGATTTGGGTGGGGAGTAAATTTTCATGATCTCTCGAGTCATGCACTTAATGATTGCCTGTCAAAGGGTTAATAGTGCACCAGTGTAATTTTCTGAAACTAATGCACAAGAAATTAGCAAACATGAATCATGAACAAGGTTGTTTTTACTGTTTTGATAGTTTTATTTACACTGTTGTTATTGCTGAAGTCACTGTCAAGTTGTTTTGTGATGGAGTTCATTCATTTTTATGTTCCACGTTAACACACAAGGTCTGTGTCTTATTTATTTATTTATTTTACTATATGACATCATGCTGTCACACAGATACCTTCTATTCAGCTTTACACATCGTTGTGCTGTTTGAAATGTGACTGTTAAATATTTGTATATATTGCTAATAAATAGGTTATTTCAAGTGATTTTGCATCAGATTTATAAACTGAGAAGTTAGATTTACCCATTTACTTTGAAAAGGAGATTTTACTTTAATTTAGTGCAAAAACTAATAAAGAAGAAAGATGAAGGAAGAAATTGATTCAGTTATTTTTATTATTTATTTATTTATCTGGTAAGTGCATGTGCAGAATTTTCTCTTTTTGAGTTACACTACGATTTTGGGGTCAATATGATTATTTTTCTTTAGGAGATTCTTTTTATTATTATTATTTTTTTAGCATGGATGCATTAAATTAATCAAAGGTGAGAATGAAGACTTTTATTTTCTTTCATTTCTATTTGAAATGAATGTTATTCTTTTATATTTATCAAAGAGTCCTGAAAAATTATCTTTATTCACAAAAAAATATTAAGTAGCACAACTGTTTTCAATATTGATAATAATAAGAAATGTTGTAACATAATAATAAGAAACTATTTCTGAAACTATTTCTGAAGAATTATTTCTAAAAAGATCATGTGACACTGAAAACTAGCGTAATGGCTGCAGAAGATTTTTATTTGTATTTTTTTGCTATCAAAGAATAAATTACAGTTTAACATATATTTATATATGTTATATAACAGAAAAGAGTTATTTTAAATTGTAATTATATTTCAAAATGTTACTATTTTACTGTAATTTTGATTACATAAATGCAACCAAGTGAGCATAAAATGTTTTTTTGTTTTTTTTCAAAATCAATCAATCAATAACCCCACAATCTTTTTAATGGTAAAATATTTTGCACATATTACATTAGGATGGACAGTAATGCTGATTACAAAGTACACACTTATTTCTAATCTTCTCTGTTTTCAATGCAGCCTATCATATACAGATGTTGCTGTGGAAGTGTTTGAGCATTTTTGGCATTGGCTAAACTAACAGTGATTGGTCACGTTTCTTGTCAGTAAGAGACAGACCTTTCCTGTGTAGGTGGCCAATTATAGACGAGAATAAGTTGCAAGCTAGAACAAATTTATGTTGATAGTCAAAAGTCTGGTTTTGTAAGATGAACAGGTATGACTGTACTCCTAGTCGTAAACTAGTCAGTTCACACAGGAACACATATTAATGTACTGCTCTATGAATTGCACCATTCTTGAAGAATTTGGAAAAAAATATATATATTTTTTTTTTGGCTAAAAAAAATATGTTTGTTGGAAAGACTGCTGTAAGTAAATACTTAATAATTTGAAGGTTAATGACCTTAGCAGTGCTTCACTGACCACCACCCAAGTTCCAATGAAACCGATTTCACTGTTTGTGGGTGTGTTTTCAGGCATGCATGAACAATTCTACCTGCATTTTGGCTTGTGTGTGTGCGTGTGTGTGTGTGTGTGTGTGTGTGTGTGTGTGTCTGGCCTGACTCTGCAGCATGACAGCTGGGAGTGGCTCTGATTCACTTTCCTTCAAGAGTTCCAGTTAGAGGTTTGACAGTCTTAATCTCTGAAATCACATGACTGCTATAGCTCTTATCATGAACCTGCTGTGAGAATGTTCCCAAAACTACACATGACACTGAGTGACAGCATTTCCTCTCATATTTGCATGCATTTTAACCATATCTCATATTTGTGGTTGTCTCTCTATGATATATAGGGAGGGCACGCATGCAGGAAAACTTGATTGGCTGAAGCATTGCTTGCAAACCATAGAAGCTAATTGATGCAAATTAGTCAAGCTAAGAAAGAAACACACACATTTGCATATCAAGGTTGGGCCAGTAGGCTTCCTGACCGTATTCTCATGACAAAAAGCTCTTCATAACAATAGAGTTTAGCTTCTGGGTTGCACGTCAGCAGTGATTGGTCACTCACCGCGAGTCATGCATCCACACATGTTCTCTCTCTGAGACACACACACACACACACACACACACATACTCCGATGTATTAGTGAAATAGTGTCACATTCCCACAGCTCACTTATTAACCACTTAATACACATACATATACAGATGAGTATGTTCCACTTTAGAGTTAAAAATAAAACATTGTTTTATTAAAAATAATAAAAAAAAATCAAATTGTTAAATTTATAGTCACTGTGATATGTAAATTTGCAATTGTAAGACACAAAGGTAACGCTTCAAAATAAGATTTCATTTGTTAACATTAGGTAAGCACAATTAGTTGGCATTAATTAACAATACACAATACTTTCACAACAGTCAATAATCTTAAAGGGATAGTTCACCCAAAAAATGAAAATTGTCAACATTTACTCAAGTTGTTCTAAACCTGTATACATTTCTTACAGCTGTTAAACACAAAAGAAGATAATTTGAATAATGTATATAAACAAACAGTTGAAAGTAGCCACTGACTTCTATACTATGAAAAAAAAAAAAATACTATGGAAGTCAATGGCTACCGTCAACTGTTTGGTTAACAACATTCTTGAAAATATCTTCTTTTGTTTGATTTGGTTGGTTTCAGAGGGTGAAGTATCCCCTTAATATTAATTTCAACAATTAATAATACATTTTTAAAATCAAATGTGCATCGCTTAACATTAGTTAATGCTCTGCAAACTAAAATGAACAAGTTAGCTCATGTTAGCTAATGCATTGTTGTAAAGTGTTACCATAAAATCAAAAAGTCATAATTATGAGATAAATTCACAAGTTTGAATGCATTCTGAAAGGTTCCATTTATTTATTTTTTGGCCATAGAAGAATCATTTTTGGTACTTTAAAGAGCCGAATAGTTCGTAAAATAATTTGAAAAATACATTTTACAACAAAAGAACAACTTTTAACAACTTTTTTCCCCCTACTATAAAGAATCTTTGGTGTAATAGCAAAGTTTCATGGATGTTAAAGGTTCTTCATCGAACCTTAAATGCCAATAAAGAACCATTCTTTTTTAAGAGTGAGGATCTTGACAAATATAGCTGATTTATAATAGCCAAACTGTCTATTACTGGATGTATTTCCATAGTGTCTTTTTGCTTGGTGCACAAGTGTGGTTGTGCTAAAGCAGATGTTTTATACTTGCAGATTTTTGACTGTCCATTTAAATTGCTGAGTCATTTTTTCTGAGTGAGATACATAGAAGCTACTGCCAGTTCTTTTCTTCTGCTCTTTCTCAAGACTTCTCACAAACAGTCACAAGAACCTAGAACTGTGCGTGTTGATTTAAAAGCCATGCTGTGAACAGACTCATCACTTGGCTGCGCAGATACGAGTGTGTGCGATTGTGCGCGTGTGCATGTGTGAGAGAATGTGTCATATGTCAGTGCAGGCCGAAGATTTTATCAATGGCACATACAGTACACTCACAAAATCCCCATTGCACAATTTGACATTCAGATGAGAGGAGAGACGTCTCATCATTTCACACACCTACACAGCTCACACCATGTTTGCTTAAAGGCTCAATCTGTTTGCACCTCTCTTGAAGCTTCTTTCATTCTGCCAGTGTATGAATTTGGGTAAACAAAGACTTGTGTATTTCATGAGAATGTCAAGTTTAGTTGTGAGAGTGGAAGAACTTCACCATGAATTATGATGATATTACATCTTTGCCAGAGATTTCATGGTTGAATCAGTTAGCATATGCTAACAGCTAAATGAAAATACAAATGCTGTGATTTTGGCATTATCTGTCAGGTTCCTTCAGGTCAAAGTCAACACATTTCTGACAGTAAAACAATAAACTGTCTGTATTAAAGAATCGGCTTTTGAATTTAAAGGATTTTTTTTTTTTTAGGTTCAATCCAAGTTAAAGGGATAGTTCAGCCAAAAATGAAAATTGTCATCATTTACTCACCCTAAAGTTGTTCCAACCCTATATGAGTTTCTTTCTTCTGTTGAACACAAAATAGAGAATGTAGGTAACCAAACAGTTGATGGTAGCCATTGACATCCACAGGATTTGAACAACTTGAGGGTGAGTAAATGATGATGCAATTACATTTTTGGGTGAACTATCCCTTTAAGCTCAATCGACAGCATAATTTGTGCTATAATGTTGATTACCACACACAAAAAAAGAAGCAAATATCAAGGTACAGTAGCTGCGTTTCCATTATCCTTCAGATTGCGCAAATTGAAATATCAAATTGAAAATATGCCTAATGGAAACACGTCAATTTCTTAAAAACGGTTTTACGCTCACAAGAGGTTGTTTTTCAGGCAATTCGAAAAAGGAATATATCACAAATCTGCAATGAAAACAGTTTTTTCCGCATTTACAGGTCACCTGGCGTACATAGAAGTCACATGATCTTTATTTAATGTACTATAACATCCAATAAACACCTCATACATGGCCGGGATAGTGTGCAGTGCATTACAGTTCCGACATGGCCACATTTCAGAAGCGTCCCAGAAGCAACTCTCTGTGCTGCTTCACTAAAGATACACGCATACGTCTCCTTCAATTAAAAATAATGGCTAGTGCAGTAGCTGCAATATATGTAAACCTACCAACATCCGTCGTCATGACTTATTGCGAGAAGAAGAAATTACGTTTTAGTCGCATAACATCGGTTAATGGAAACGCCTTCGATTCACAATAGGCATTTATAAAATATCGCAAAAGTTTTGCACAAATCTGTAATGAAAATCCAGCTAATGAGACACTTACAATGGAAGTGAATGGGGAATTTTTTTTTGAGAATTTAAAAACAGAAATTTGAACCTCAACCTTTGAATCACAAGACACTTCTCAATCACTTATGCAAAAATGTTTTTTTTTTTTTTAATTTAAGCGTGTTGTAAAACACACAAGATGTGATGCGGAAGCACAGAGAACCACAGTGTGCACAACATGCTGCCATTTATGTCAATGCGCATATAACAGTTGTCCGGAAGCGATGGTTTATAGTTTAAAGTATTAGTATTTTTCTTACACACCTATCATTTCAGAAGACAATGATTCTTCAACTGAGGTCATATGGATTACTGTCACGTTTGTTTTGCGTAGTTTTTGAAGCATCAGCTTTGAGGGACCCATTCAATTGCATTATACAGACTCACAGAGATTGATTGTCTCTCTAAAAATCTATTTGTGTTCATCTGAAGAAAGAAATTCATATACATCTGGCACATCATGATGAGAAAATTTTCATTTTTAGGTTGAGTATCACTTTAACTGTTATTGAACCTAGAATATTGCTTTAAATCTAGATGAGTGAGCCGCACATTAAAGTTACCGTTAATTCCAAGCTAACTCGCAATTTACCACCCCATGACATATGGGTAGGATTTGTTTTGCACTTTATGTGGTTAACTACAGCTTTTCCCAGAAAAACTCATAATGGGTAAGGTGTCCAATGACCTGTGGTTCTCCTTATGTTGAAACTCAGATATCTACTATGGCTGCGTATTTCCTTTGCTCACTAGATTTCACACTAGTGAGTATTGGGCCTTGTTAGGGATCATTTAGGGACTGGGTTTTGCTTTTAAGATGAACACAACCAGTTTTTATGAGACATTTTCAGCTTTATATTCTTGTTAGTGATCCACTCCAGTTCATCCCAGGCCATCTGGGGTTTGTTCATTAAATTTTACGACATGTCTCGATGTCCGAGTAAATATACACTTTCCTCTCTTGCACGGCTCATTGAGTCTCTCCGCCAAGACCAACAGGGATTCAGTCCTCGTCTCTGCACATGCTGGAAAAGACAGCATCGTGTTTCTGCCATAACACACGCACACCGTGCTGTTTGGCTTGAGAACTTTTGTACTCGGCTCACACACTAATTTGTTATTTGCTCTTGTCCAGCATGTTTATCTGTCGGGGGTGTTGGATTCCGGCAAGTATACAGATAAAAGCTTGTGTGAGAGAAAAGAGGAGCGTAGGGTTCACAATGAGGGTTGTGTTTGTCTATCTATGTGTGTTTTTAGTGTGTGTCAGTGAGAAAGCAACAGTGTGTGTTTGCGTGACGGAGGATGAGTGGGTGAGTGGTGATCTACTATAGTGTTTTCCAGCAAAATGGGTGAGTCATTTACATTAGGAGCATTTTTAAAAGCTGTCTGGGATTTCTGTATCATCGTTGTTTTTGGCATATTCTATGCAAATGCCAAACATAAATTAAATGGTGGCGGTGAGTCAAAACGAACTAAATGTGATTGGTGGGCTTTTCAACAAACACTAGCAGCACTTTTTCTTAGCTGTAAGGGGTAAACATAATCTTCTCTGCTATCTGCTCCAGAATGGCAACATTTTTTTTTTCTTGTATAAAACAATAAACAGGAATTTAAAGGTTACTATGGCATTACTTAGCTTATTGTTGGCCCATACTGAAGCTGTATTATCATACAGACCAATCACACCAGGGTTCAAGAAAAAGAATGGAGAACCGGATGAGTTTCGGGCCAGTTGACAGAACGGTCACTTGCCTTTTTGGGCCAATGTTGCAAAAATGACTTGTGATGGGGGTTATGCGCAACAGACTTCCGTATTCTGCTAACCAGGTCTCATTGCTTCCGGTTCATGCATTTTGCAAATGCCCCGTTAAATATGAAGCTGTTTTACTCAAGATGCCTTCAAAGTAGACACTAAAGATAATCATAACTAATGTCCATCACATATGTGGATTGATATATAAAAGTTTTTCAATAACATTTATATATAAAAGTCGAATAAAACATCAACAATAAAAACAGCTAGCTAAATTAACTGATTACCTAAGTCCAGTAGGTAGTGTCAGTAAACATCAGTAATGTTTTGCATCATATGCCATTGTTTTTCAGTACTTAAAAAAAAAAAAAAAAAAATTATTAACAATAACAACATTGTTTTTGTGCGTAAAATTGTTGATCTTTGATATATTGTTTCACAGATACATTTTATTTGTATGCCTACAGGCCAGGGTCTGTCTGATATCTTCTCGCACTTAGAATCTGCAGCATTTTGATCTTCTTTGAGATGGATGTGCTTTAACCTTGATCTACCTCTATTAACGAAAAAAAAGGCACCTGCTGTTCCATAACTAATAAGCCACTGATGCATGCATTAGAGACGAAAAGAAAAAACTATCACCCACTCAACACTGCGACTCCAATCACAGTCAGCTGAATCAGTCTGTCTGCAGTCGGCTCCAACAAAAAGCTGTGAAGTGCTCTTGGTGGAGACAGCGCTGTCTGTAACAGGCTACCGACAGGGCTCAGTCAATACATGCCACAGCCACTGGAGAGAAACTAAATGAGATTTTCTCTCGGGCTCCTTTTAACTCTTCCTTTTTTCTCTCTTCCTCCCTCCCTTCTTCCATCAGTAGCTTCCTCTCAGCCGCTTTCCACCCCCTCCATCTGCCGTACTGCCACTTTGACAAGCCGTCACAGTTGTCAAATAAGGAAAACATGTTGGAGGTGATGTTTTTTGAGTTCCTTGTCAAAGGAGCCTTTATCAGGCTCAGTTCTCGAATATCTAACAGGGCTGTTTATATTAGTAGGAGTGTATTGTGAAGCTGAAACATACGCATAGGTTTGCTTTTAGCACCTCGGCTAAACACAGCTACTTTTTAGGGAAGCAATGTGAGTGTGTAAGTGCGTGTGTATGTGTATGTGTGTGTGCCTTGTACCTATTCAGTGCCATGGGACGAGATGTTGTCACAGTGGCTTTGCTGTCTTCCTTTTAACTGCTGGCAAGAAGCCTGTGAGGTCTACCTTAGGGCCAGGGCTAAATTTAAGTTTGCCGCTCACAGTCCTAATCAGTAGCATCAAAACAACCATTAACTGTGGATCAGTCTGCCTCTCACGACTGCCAGCTCCCAGTGGACGCCATTCATAACAGGGCCAAAGAGAGAGAATCACACAGGAGCATGTCCCTTTATCCCACGTGTCTGCACTGCTACAAGCCAAAGCTAACGATCACTCCTGAGCCCTCACTGCACACACACACACACACATATGCATATATACACATATGTGCACTTGTGTATATAGCATACAAACAGACCAAAGCTCAAGACCACAATCATGATACGAGAACAACATGACCCGACTCACATTCCCCGCAGGATCTCTGAGTAATCTCTGGTCATTTTGTGCTTACGAGTAAATCTGTAATAAGTAAATTCATGCCTAAAATACCCTCTAAATCACAGGCATGGATCTGCAACTCAGTAAATGCAGCTGCATGTCGACTGAACTTATAACAAATATGAAGACGGATTCACAGAAGTCACACTGGAATGGACTAAAGGCACTTTGAACTGGGAAGAGCACATGGTTACCAGTGCAATTGATTTTAAGTCGATTCACGATGGAAAATCACAAACTGTGGAACGTCTTCTCAAAAACACATGACCGATTACTGCTTATCTAGATGCATGGGTTTACTTGGTGAACATGTGAATATAAACGCATTGAAAATTAAATAGCTATTTATATCAGTACTAGCCTATTTAATTTACTAAATTTTTAAAGTGTTTTAAAATACATTAAAAAAACTGCATAAAAATATTGGTAACACTTTACTTAAAGCCTTTGTGTTTAATGTATTATAAAGGGTTATTAAAAGGTATAATGCATTATAAATATTCATAATGTGCATTGTAATACATGATATCTTGTCGTAATTAATTATAACCGAATTTAAAATGTTTAGTGTAACAATGAATTCATACAGTGTTATAATGTATTAACTGTGGTTACAATTATGAGATTATGTACAATGCATTATAAATAAAGGTTTTAAGAAAAGTGTTACCAAAATATTTAATACACAGTATTAATGTATATATATACATATGTATATTATTTCCTATATACTACATTCAGAGGTTTAGGGTCAGTAATTGATTATTTATTTATTTATTTATTAAAGGAATTAACCTTTTTAATCAGTAAGGGTGCCTTAAATTGATCAAAATTTTATATATATATATTTTTAAATCTATTTCAAATAAATGCTGTTCTTTTGAACTTTCTATTCATCAATGAAAAAAAAAAAGCTTTGGTAATAAGGAGTGTTTCTTTCTTGAGCACCAAATCAGCATATTAGAATGATTTCTGAAGGATCATGTGTCACTGAAGACTGGAGTAATGGATGCTGAAAATTACATTTTGACAATATTTCATAAACAAATAAATGCAGCCTTAATGAGCACATGAGAATTCTATCAAATATATATATATACAACATTATGTATAGTACTTCTTCTTTATCTGTATATCACCATGTGCATGGAGGTTGCCTGATAATGAGTCAGTTTTGCCATTATCTGATAAATGTCACACATTCCAGAGAATGTGCTGATTCAGACAACACTATTTTTGTCTTTTTGCTTCTGAAAAGATACACACCAACAATGTAAGTACTGAACTTACATTTTAATGAGTTTTCACCTTCATGGTGTAAATAAATGAGTGAAGCAAGTGGTTAAACAAAATTATTGTCTTTAGTTAAAGAATTATGAGGATAGGGGAGGGGAGGAGTTCCTGAATGGTGTTTTGGGAAGGCCATCTGCTCCTGTTCATGGTTCATTAAACAAGCTACTGGGGACAGGCCGTTTGCCCTGAGAGCAACAGGTATAAAAGGACTCTGTCCCACCCTGTGAGGATAGAAGCCACTTGACTTTTTCAAGCTAATGTCACAAGAGACCCGTTCAGCAGTGTCCTCCACCCTCCCTTACTTCCTTCTTGAATTTCGAACTTATAACAGAACGTGAAAGAACCTAAATTCACCAAACCTGCTTGCATTTAAGCCCAAAACTCAGTCAGTGTGTATGTTATTGGAAAAATAATACAGGTATATTTTTCCTCTTACCTTCCCAGGTGTCCGTAGGTGTATTGTGAATCTGCAAGCAGTAAAGCGATCTCCCCTTGTGTCATTGAAATGGCGCACTCTTCCAGAGCCTATGCATTCAAAACAGTCACATTTTAAACTTCAGGTAACACATATAGATTTTACTGTACATACATTGATTTAGTCTCAACAAGATAACTTAATGGAAGCAATGCTTATTTGCAGACTTTTAAGGCTTTAATGCAGTCTCAAGTGTCTAAACTAGTTGGCGAACACGATTGACCTTACTAACTTTTCACCGAAAGTGAATCAGCAAGGAGGTGACTTTTTACCAGCCTTGGGTAAACACATACAGAACTCAACATGTGAAAACACAGGTTTAATCCCTATGGAAAACTCAGCAGGCAGCAGGTGCGAGGTGGTAGGCAAGATGCAGGCAGGTGTTCCAAGGCTTCTTATGAGTGTGTGTGTGTGTGTGTGTGTGTGTGTGTGCGTGTGTGCGTTTTTGTGACAAATGAGGACATAAATTTGTATAATGACAAGGGTATGACATGAAGGTGACTTTTCAGGACATTACCCCATGTCCCCACTTTTCAAAACGCTTATAAATCACACAGAATGGAGTGTATTGAAAATCTGAAATAGCACAAAGTTTCCTGTAAGGGGTAGGGTTAGGTGTAGGGTTGGTATAGAGCAATAGCACATACAGTTTGTACAGTATAAAAAACCATTATGCCTATGGGATGTCCCCACTTTTCACAAAAACAAACATGTGTGTGTGTGTGTGTGTGTGTGTGCGGCTGCCCCTCCTTTGCCTGTCTATATGTCTCACCTGGTTGACATCTCCCTCTCCGATAATAAAGACCAGCTTGCAGTCTTTCTCCACCACGGTCCTATCCTCCAGCACACCCTGCATTTTCAGTGTGACCTCTTGACCCCAAGCCGGGGTCAGGACATTCTCTGGACTGGCCTGTAACACCTTCTTCCTTAGTAGACGGTCATCTACAGCCAGTTGGGGTAGTGGAGGGAAAGCAGGGGGAGGGGAAAGAGATCAACAAGACCCTAAAGCAATAGTGTCAAACTTGGGGATGTGGTGTTAGTGAAGCTGGTTGACCAAGGAGGTCTTTCTGGTTAAGCAAGTTAAAAGGATTGTTCCCCCCAAAATGAAAATTCTGTCATCATTTGCTCACCCTCATGTCATTCCAAAACTATATGACATTCTTACTTCTGTGAAACACATAAGAAGATATTTTAAAGAATGTTTCAACTGTTTTTCTCAAAGTAATGAAAATCTGTTGGGTCAACATTAAACTATACTGACTTTTATTGTTTGGACAAAAAACACAAGAGACATTATGAATAAGTGATGACAGAAATATCATTTTTGAGAGAACTATCCCTTTAAGAAGTTTTTGGGGACATCAGCATAACATGCTGAAGACCAACATCCAAAACACAACATGCTAGTAACTTTTATTATCATCTATGGTTTCATAAAGAATGTTTAAACATACATGGAACCTTTCCATGGAACAAAAAAACTCTTTATAGTAGAACAAGGTTCTTCAGATTATTAAAATGTTCTTCACACCGAATATGGGGTCACTTTGGCGAAATTTTGTGGCCAAAAAGGTCCATTGTTTATTACTTTCAAACCTAGCAGCTTTCTGTAGGTCATCATGGTGGATCCCTGTAAACAAACTTGAACCCTTTGCAAAATCTGCATTGGGAAATCTTTTGTCCTCATATGTAATTCCCAACTGTGTGAATTTGCCAAACAACACTTAATGTGACTGCACAGAAACGTTCACTGAAAAGATCCTTTTTGATCCCAATGTTTCTAATATGGCAGAGCCCGGTCTCATAAAAATGCATATGAATAGTATGCCAAATAAAAACGAAAACTCGTGGTATTGATACGCAAAAATGGACTTTAGCGCACATATGATATGAACGTGTTTGACGTGCATATAATACGCAGTTTTTCACGTACATATGATACGAAATTTGTTGCCATGCATATGTGACCGTGTCTGGGAAAACCCAGCTAAAGTCATTTTTTTGTGATTTACTGTTTTCTACATAAAATCATCCTTCATAATGTAAAGAACATTCTGTGAAAATTTAATATTGACTGAGTAAGGCCATGTCAAAGATTGAAATCATAGTGAAATTAATGGTTGAAATCAAATTTTGATTCTTGTTATCTCACAATTAGATTTTGAGACTTTAGCCTGGATTTCACAGACAGTGTCACATATGATACGCATCTACCCCACAACCCTAATCCTACCCGTCGCGTAGCATAGACACGCCAAAGTCCATTTTTGCGCATCAATATCACGAGTTTTCATTTTTATTTGGCGTACTATTTATACGCACTTTCATGAGATCGGGTTATATGGCATCATTGTAAAAATCCTTTTGGAACTCAGACTAAACAAATATTTCATTGTGGACATCTTACCTGCAATGTCCTTCCAGTGATCTGCCAGAAACAGCGCCTCAAAGCTGGTGGTGGTCCACTCTTCTATCTCAAAGTCTGGAAAAAGAGTGTCCACTGAGCTGTCTCTTTCTTCCACTGTTTCAGCTTCCATAAAACGAACTGTTTTCAAAAAGCTGGGAGTCTTTGTCAGTTTTCTGCTGTCCTCTGTGCCTGATTTGTTGGTCTCAGGTGGGCTGGTGTGAGAATTTGAGGAGATGGTCTCATTGGTTGGGTTGCTGCTTGAGTCATTAGTATCTGTTGGCATGTTGCTTAAGTTTTCAGCACACTTCATCTCTTCTGCCACTTTATTATCCATTTCATCTTTCATCTCACTTCCTTCTTCATCCTTGTTATCTTCCACTGCTTTCTTCCCACCATCCTTTCCTGTGATATTCATTCTCTGCAGCTCCATGATTGGTTCTTCAAACACCTGCCAAGGCTGCAAAATAGCTTCTTCACTCTTCACTTCCTGTTTGTCACTAACTGTTTTTACGAACATCTCAGAATCCAACGTTGTCTCCTCTGCTTCTTCAGCTTCTGGTTCCATGTCCCCACACGGTGCTAAGGATACCATTTATCTCTTCTTAAAAGTGCTGAATGTCTTCCCAGCACGCACCACACACCAGGTTTGTAGAAATTGATGTCGCTGCTGCTCAACTGCCAAACCGATGAGCACCTGTATCCATTAGTGACAGCGTGTAGTATTATCTAAAGCACAGCGTCCACATGGACTCTATTAGAATTATAATGGAAATGCATTGCCACACGACATAAATCCCATCCGTGGTCAGTCCATTTCCTGCAGATTTTGTAAAAGGGTCCTTGTTGAAATGTTTTGCAGTAAAGAATGCAGAAAATGATCAATGCATGAGAATTGTGTTGAAATGTAAAGCCCTACTGGTCAGTAGAGTTGTGTGCAGTGATAATCTGCTGGATTAGAAGAGCAAAATCTAATCTGCCCCAACGTCTGTAAGCTTCTTAATGACTTCATCACGTCGTCCCATAATGCAGTTTCCATGAATGCATCCACCAATAAGAGGACTTCAGGGACTGGCTGCTTTTTTATTTATAATATAATGTAGAAATATTTCTCAATAAATACTGTATAAATCTAAATACTATTGCAATATACACTATACCGTTCAAAAGTTTGGATTTGGTAAGATTTTTATTATTACATTATTATATTGATATATATTATGGCTGTTTTTTTCTATTATTATCATTATTTTAGTATATTTTAATATGTAATTTATTCCTGTCACGTCAACGCTGAATTTTCAGTCTTCAGGGTAACATGATCCTTGAGGAATCTTACTGACCCCAAAATTCGGTGTGTATTCTAATCCAATTTTAATTATATTGGCAGAACTAAATGTAAACATATTTGTCTACCTACTGATCAGAAGTACAGAGAAAAACCTTTGCTATATTCTCATGAAGAGAACGGGCACTGACCGAAAATAACACACTCTG